>NW_007579452.1:44656-56074 GCF_000690725.1 Stegastes partitus
AAAAAAAAACGTGTACATATACAGGCTGCACTTGTCTATAAGCTGCAGGTGCAACTCAAATCACACTGAACAATGTCAAGCAAAGAGAAGCAGACGGATGAATGAATGTGGATGTTTTGCATTGGAACAGTCGTCACTCTACAAAACTAAGAGTGTAGAAAAGAAAGTAAAACTACCAGCTGTATCCCTGAATGATGAGAGACACTAAAACAGCGTCAGTGTTCTCGTATGTTCCACAGCAGTCCTTCTCTATTTCACGTTTTGATTTTCTGACAACATGTAACACAATTTTAATATAATCAGAAGCGTTTTATCGAACCCTGATGCTCTACTTTATATGACTGCTTCAGTTAAAGCTCCTCCTCCTCCTCCTCGAGTGGCCTCAAACAACAACGTGCCCAAAACCAGGTGCTGAAAACATTAGAGCCGATGTGGACCGAACAGAGAAACGGATCGTTGTTCTCACCCCGAGGTGCAACGGACGCCGGCCTCTCTGCAGCTCCTCTGGTGAAGCATTCTGCTGATGTGTTGATGTCCTGATGTGACGAGAGGACCGACTCTACGCTCATGCAAACATGTGCAAATGCACATCAGGCCCACAGGATGGAGAGGAATCCAATGAGCAAGCAGAGAGAGAATTGGAGGAAGTGGAGGCTCTGCTCGCTTCCCTGATGGTGGGAGAGGGCGACAACTTCACAACAGAACAGCTTATTGTTGTGGCTTTTGAATGATTCGTTCGTGATAACGCCCAGCAAGCATTTGCACTTTCAGAGGCTTTTAGGGTTTACATTTCCAGAACTTCGGAGGGCTCCATGAAAGCCAGGGACCCAATCAATCCCTGAGCCGGAGCTTTTCTGTGAAGTTACTTCTCTCTTGTCGTTAAATCAATCAAATGACTACAAGCAGACACGGAACGATCCCAAAGAAATACAGAATGACCACGTAGGGATCACAAAGAGATGCAAAACAGCTTTAATGCCCATAAAGAGATGCACAGTTACTGTAAAGACACGCAAAACAATCCCAGACGGATTGAAATTATATATAGAGAGATGCAGAATGGCTGTAAAGGGTTGTAAAATGATGCAAGGAGATGTAGAATGGTTGCAAAAGGACACAAAATACCCCGAAAGAGACGTCCAGTGAATACAAAGAAATAAAAAGAAAGTCAAAATGATAATAAGGAAAAGCTAAATGATGCTAAATTACTTCAAAGAGCTTTAAAACAAACGCAACCAAACACACTCACACAAAACGATCCCAAAGGATGCAAAGTATGTACAAACAGAGATGCAAAATGATCATAGAACGAGGAAACATAACGACAAAGAGGCACAGAATGACCAAAAAGGGATGCAAAATGACCACAAAGAGACAACGATCCCAGCTCTAGTATATAACACAGGAGTAAGTAAAGTCTCAGATTACTGTCAGCAGCTTTTTAGTTTTCTTTTTACTACTGATGTAAATGAACTTCAGCTCATCTGATCTGCATCATGTGCTGCTAAATACGACGTGTTTCTCTGCTGCTGAACTTTGAGGACATTTGTTGAACAGATGACATTTTGGAGCTGCGAGTGCACATTTATCCAGAGAGAATACTGTATGTGGAGATGCATCAGTTAAACATGAAGAGCAGTTTTTCCCTTCTTGGTTTCCTGCTGAGCAGCTTCAAGTTGTTCCATCTTCAGACGGTGTTTGTTTTTCCAACACTCTCTACATGTTGTTTACACAGAAAGAAACACTCAAACGTTGGATTCATATCCATGATTATATACTTATTTATCATAATATAATATAATATAATATATACTTTTTTAGGGGCTGCAAGGTGGCACAGTTGGAAGCACTGTTGCCTCGCAGCAAGAAGGTCGCCGGTTCGCGTCCCGGTGGGGGCACCGGAATCTTTCTGCGTGGAGTTTGCATGTTCTCCCCGTGCAGCGTGGGTTCTCTCCGGGTTCTCCGGCTTCCTCCCACACAGTCCAAAAAAAACATGTTGAGGTTAATTGGTGATTGTAAATTGTCCGTAGGTGTGAATGTGAGTGTGCTTGGTTGTCTGTCTCTAAGTGTAGCCCTGTGATAGACTGGTTACCTGTCCAGGGTGTCCCCTGCCTTTGCCCTAAGTCGGCTGGGATATACTCCAGCCCCCCCGCGACCCTAATGAGGATTAAGCGGTGTATAGAAAATGGATGGATGGATATACTTTTTTATAAATGCACCACCAAATACAAATGTTCCAGATGTCATGTGTGTAATTTTATATAAAGTTCACAAACCTTCATCCTGACATAATTAGAATCTTTAAAAACAGTTGCATCTCCATCCATCCATCATCTCTACACCTTAATCCTCACTATGGGGGGCGGAGCCTATCCCAGCTGACTCAGGGTGAAGGCAGGTTCACCTGGACAGGTAACCAGTCTATCACAGGGCTACACTTAGAGACAGACAACCAAGCACACTCACATTCACACCTACGGACAATTTACAATCACCAATTAACCTCAGCATGTTTCTGGACTGTGGGAGGAAGCCGGAGAACCCGGAGAGAACCCACGCTGCACGGGGAGAACATGGAGACTCCACACAGAAAGATCCCGGGTGTCCTCACCGGGACGTGAACGACCTCCTAGCTGCGAGGCGCTAACGGTGCTAACCACCGAGACACTATCTGAATCTTTTCTGTTTTGTGGGTTTGAACCAGTGCCACACACCTTTTATGTTCAGATTATTCCTGTCAACAGCTGAGAAACTAAATAGAAGCATAACAATGTGTTACGGTGGGACACTGATTTCAGTAAAATATCTAACTTTGCATTAACATTTCAGCTCCTCTGTAAACATCCATAATGTTGTGTCATAAATCCAAAGCAATCTGAGAGAATTTTCACTGATTTGACACCCTCCTCTAGAGCCATAAAACAAACCAAACTGCTGTTGTACCTCCGGTTTGAGATCTCCTTGTGTTACATAACGTTTTACTGCATTGACACGCAGCGATGTTTTCACTTTTTGTTCGCCATGTAAGCCATCCAGTCAGAGCACACAACCCGTCGCAGCCCTCAGAGCCTCATTTTGCTTCCAAATTCACGTCACTTCTTCTCAGCTGAACTGATTTCCAAGTTATTTATTGCAGCGAGTCGTTGCACATGTTAAATGAAAGTGTTTGTTTTGCTCATTTCAACGAAGTTTGTTTGTGTCATAGTTCAACCTGTTTGTGTTCCTCCTCAACTAATCAGTGCAGAGATGAGTTCATATCTAGATATTTAATACATCTGTGCAATCATGGCATTTTTAATAATTTCTTCAGCCATTTGCGCTCTCGTCTTGGTTGAATGAGTCCATATTGTTCCATAACGCATCACATCAACACAAACAGCAGCACATTGTCCTGGTTTACCACGTCTGCAATTCCAGTGAATAAAATAACAGCATTTATTTCAGTTGGGCACAATTAAGTCACACAGTATCACACTCTGAGATACGTGAGCGATTTCATGATGCACGTGTCCTTGATATAAAGGCTAATATTAGAGAACCTGCTGGTGTAATCATATGAAACGGGAACGGATCTGGATGGGCCAGCCCGTTCTGAAAAAAACAAGCTGCAGCACGTTTTTCTCGCCCTCGTAATGACCAAGATAAGAGCTTAAAAGAAAAGGTGGTGAAATTACACTGAAAATAGCCTCGGGCTCAGAGGGTTAATGGGAAACATGTTCACACACTTCAGCAGGATCAAACGGTGTATTTAGATGAGAACCCTTCTGCAGCCGCCGCCGTTTCTCCACCAGGCGGCGGCAGAGAGGCGACCCGACGCTGCCGGGGCTGCAGTCTGGAGCGAGGCCCAGCAGGGGGCAGTGTGGAGTCGTCCACGCCAACAGGAGCCGGACGGCGTTTGTCCATAGGAGGCACTGTATCCACACCCTTCCCTCCTCTCGCTCTCGCACACAAACACATGCAGTGTTTTGAAACAGGGTTCACTCAGGGCTTAGCTCGGCTTTCTATTTTAGAACTCCACCCTTAACAGCTCTAAATGGACTTAGTGACTCCACCCCACCCCCAGCCCGCTGTGTCGGTTAGCACGAGTGGGTGTCTTTTTAAATGCGCGCAGAGGTGGGAAAGAAGAAAAGACGGGGAGGAACAAAAAAAAAGAAAAAAAAGGGCAAGGCATCGGGAGGAAATGTAGGTCATTGTAGATGGTGGGGGAGGAAGACGAAGACGGAAGAGGACAAGACACCTGCTGGCCTCCCAGAATCCCTGATGTGGGCCGGGGAGACGGAGAGAGTCGCAGAGGGATGAAGAAACAATCTGGATCGATCACGAGTGCACTCGGCGTGTGAGAATGTGCGAGTGTGTGTGTTCTGACCAATCAACGGCAACCATTACAGTGGGATGCTCCTTCCCTCCTCCCTCCTCGCTTCCACAAAGAGGTGACCTAAATACTAAATCTGCCAAACTGGTGGAGAAAAAGGAAAAGGAGCTGCTCTCCGAAGCGAGTGTTGGTGTGTGTTTGTGAGGGAGGTGTTGGGGTTATGGTAAATGTTGCATCAGTAATGAAAGCCATAGAACTGCAGCTCAAAGCTTTATTCTCGCCCGTTGGCATAGCAACCACTGAGTCAAACCAGGATGATCAAAGAGGGCCTGATTAGCCAGTGTTTGTGTGCAAGTGTGTGTGTTTCTGTGCTTTTCTTTCTGTTTAACACACTGTTGGACACGCAGAATATTATATTATGCATCAACCTTCCTGTTTCCATGTAACTGTCAAGCAAATTTGAAGCAAACTTTTGAAATGTTGCAGGAAAAAAAAGTAAATAAAATGAGGAATTAGGCTCGTTTCCATGAACGGCTTTGGATGGAATAAACGAGAGGTTTGCATCGTGAAGCGAGAAGGTGGCGCTGTAGGCTACGTGACTCATGGCTGGAGTAAAACCAGTTGTTTGCCAGCTGCTAAAATACCTCAAAGAAGAAACAAAACCAGTCACCTCGTCCACCTATAAGGAAAATGGAGAGACGCCTTCAGGAATTGCTTTCATTTGGGAAAGTTTATTTTTTATTATGTCAGCGAGCTTCGGCCAAGTGTCACACTGTTGGGAGACAAAGGCAACGAAAGGAACAGCTTCTTTGGAATCTTCTGTCGTGAAGTCTTGTTCAGAAAAGTGGTCAAACTGAGGTCAAATTTCACATTTTTCCATTTCAGTTAAACTTTATTAATGCAATCCTTCAAAATTAACATAAGAATAGATTACGGAAACACGACTAGCGACACAGACTTGTCAGAGATACACGTCGCTGGTACATCAGTGCTGTCTGTTATATCTGTTAGCATAGTAAAGCTATAACCAGCAGACATGTCCAATTCAACATCAGAAGTACCACTTTATACTTTTACATCCAGCTACAGCTGCCCGAAGCCGGTTAGTGTGAAAACGCTAGCTTAGCATTAGCATGGGGCTTAAATAACAAGCTAACCCGAACACCTTTTTCACAAATTCATGCTGCAGAGTTCATGAACTGCTCCAGTTTAGCAGCTAGACCGCAGGGAGGTCCACACATTTTATCCAACCGCGACGGGCAAACACACCTGCAACTCCATCCGATTAAACTCCACCTGGTGGTGAAACCAGGTACTACAGCAAATCTGCAAGACATTTTCGGACAGTCAATAATAACAATCATAATAATATATTTTTTCAACAGTTATAAATTGACAGTCAACCATTAACATCCCTGGACAACTTAGGTCCTCGTCGAGTTTTTTACTTAACTAAATTAAACTCTGCTACAGCCTCCATTTTCTTAATCTGTAGCGTAGCCGACCAAAGACAAAACCTAAAATAAGAAACATCATGATGCAGCAATTACGTAGAGACTCGTAGAGATGAGTTGAACCATTTTAGTTTAAAAAAGGGGAAAAAAAGGGTTTAGAATATTAATTTGTACGAATTTAAACATTTGTCATAGACTATGCTAACTAACGGCAGCAGCCCTGTCTCTAAGCCCTCCACACCGGACTGATCAATGCATGGAGGACGGTGTGCTAGCCGGCCACCGGCCACATAGTTGTTCTCACGGCTAAACCCAAGTGTATCCGACTGAAAGCTGCAACCTGATTTTAGTCGTCATGTTTCTTATTGCATCTCAAATCCTCAGCATCCTGTTTGTGTGCTTTGCTGTGGGTGGGTGAGGAACAGCGTATGGCAACATTAGCGTGCCAAGACCCAACACCTGCAGGGCCCAGCAGTTTGATGAGCGCTCTGCAGATGGGAGCTCGTTTATACAAGCGTCTGAAGAAACTCTTCTGGAGAGAGAAAAAACCCCAAAACAAAACAGGGAAAAAAAGCGAGAGGATCGTGACCTCCTCTGCAGCCTTTGCTTCCTACATCTGTTCTTGTCGATGGGACACGGCCCCTTTGCGCACATATAAAAAAAAACTGCATGAAAGTATATTGGCCGACACCTTTTGTGAGCATCTGCATGCCACGCCTGTGGAGCTGCAGATGCTGAGGCGGGTTTGAGGTTTACAATAACAGCTAGTACTAATTTCATGTGCTTCTGAGAAATATTTTATTATTTTGTTAATTTCACAATAACATTCTATAAAAAAGGCTCTTGTTAGACAATTTAAAATAAAAAAACAAAACAAAAGAAAGTGTTTTACAATGTGAGCACAATAATACCATCTTAAGACTAGTAAATGAGTTTAACTATGTTATCAGACTTGGACTTGAATGTGAGGAGTGATGTGAAGCCCCCGTATTCTCACAAATGCAGTTCTTCCATTTTTAATAACCGACAACATCTTCCTAAGTCGGTGCGCGGTGAAGTCGTAGATTTCCAGGTCAGAGTTTCTTAGTGACCACCGCTCTTGGCTGCAGAGAAATGTGCACCAAGTGGAAACTCAGAAGTCTCAGCAGAGCGTCCAGAGATCACAAGTTTGTTGTTTGGTTTAATGTCTCTGAAATAGGTTTTTGAGAGCCATTCCAAAATTGCCGTCCAACAGTGTTGGGTCAAAAAAAAAAAAAAAACGAAGATGAGCTGGCGACCCTTCACCAGAGCGACACTTATCACGCTGAGAGGACACTGATGGCGATTTTCAGTTCAATTTAGTTTGTGAGGAATCCAGTCACCTTGTGCTGAATCAGTGTGTGTAGAAGACATCACCTCCTCCCAGAACTCTGCTGATACCTCTGGATTCACACCACTGGGCTTCCCGTATGAGGGCTGGAGGGTCGCAACGTGATGCGCTGATTTTGTTACGAAGTCTTTGGAGCAAACAACGGATGTAAGCGATGGACGGACTGTCAGGGTGGATTCAGAATGTCCTAAACATAGGATCTTAATTGCTGATATAAATCTAGATGCTATAACTTGTTGTGTATCAAAGCAAATGATGCGTCTTGACCCTTCGATCCTCCGTTTCTGGCTCATTATTGCTTCTGTCACGTCTTTGTCGCCTTTCTGTTTAGACACAGCCTGAACTTCACCTGAACACTAAGTGTGTTTTAAATCTTTTTAGTGTAGATTTTTTTAGCTCATTTTTTAAAATAAGATGTAGAAAAAAGAGATTTTGAAGAAAAATCACAAATGCATTCTTAGATTTGGTTCATTTTCTCAACAGAACCAGTCGTGTAGTTCCGGGAATGTTGAAAAGCTGAAATTGTTCTCAGTTTCTTTCTTAGATATAAAATGTTGATGCTTTTTTCTCCTTAATAACATGACCTTCCAACCTGCCGGGAGGTTTTGGGGTTCAGAGAGTTCATATACTGATCTGCTAGAGCCGTGATTTGATCATTTTGCTTCTCCAGATTGCAAAACCCAGCTCACTATCCCGGCTTAAACAAACGGTTTTGACAGAATGGAGCTTCTGTTGAAACACTGGACAATTTGTAGGACAATTTTATCTGATTAAATATTCATATGAGATTTCTTAAAATAAAATTGAATGTTGAATTGGCTGTTCTTATAACGCTGAACGGGGAACAACAGGACAGAGGGTGATGAACAGCAGAGGTTTCTAGTTGTAGTAGTGTTTTGGTTTCCTGCATTGGTGGGATCTTCATAATTCCAATAGGATCCATCTCTTGAATCAGCTGCCCGCTACTTCCTAATATCACGCCTGACTAACAGAAACATTCACAACACTAAGGGAGGTTTCACTCCACGGTAGCGGACATTTCAGACATCTTTTTTATTTGATATCTGTATTTCATGAAATCGCTCCCTCTGCTTGTATATCACATCGACAGCACACCGTGTTGCTGCAGTCAAACCGACTTTCTGGCTCAGTTTTGTTGAGCAGTTCTAATCAGAAACACACGATATTCCAACAGACCTCATGGCCTTGTTGCATCACATTCCCCCCGCAGCCGCTGACGACACAAAGCCAGAGAAACCGGCTTGATATACAGTAGTCCCTCCTGTTCCTCAGTCAGGTAGGAAGCCGAGGCAGTAATGATGGACTAATAGAAGCCAAATTAGTGAAGCCACTTGGACAAAGAACTGAGAGAGAGAGAGAGAGAGAGAGAGAGAGAGAGAGAGAGAGTGGGTTTATTGCTTTTGTCAGCTGAGAGAAGGATCGAGCTGCTTTTGTTTCCAAGTGTGTGTTTAACGTGTGTGTGTGTGTGTGTGTGTGTGTGTGTGTGTGTGTGTGTGGAGCGAGGAGTCGGTATGGGGGTGAGCCTGGTGTTACAGAGTTATAAAAAAAACATGCCATCATTTCTCAGAAAACCACAGAGCCGGTTGCCATGGGAATGCTGCAGGGAGCTCCTCGTCCTCCCACCAATGGGCTTCGGCGATTTGTTACCGCGGGAAACCTGGCTTGTTGCCTAGGAGACCAGAGGCTGTGTGCTCCTCCAGCTCGGATGAAGAGTTGTTTCTGCTCGGCTGAAACACTCAGTGGCAAAAAAGAAAAGAAAAAAAACGAGGTCTGCTCAAATATATGTGGGATTACTGGTGTGCGGGGCCGATATCGATCTGCTAATTGAAAATTGGACACCAGCCAGTGAATGTAGTTGGTATGAGTTATACCACGCTGCTGCATCGATTCAGTTTTTGTTGTACAATTTATCACCGCTGCTGTGTGTTGTCTTTGTTTGGCAGCACATCAGAGGAAAAATCCACTCACAGACGTGATTGAAAAGCCACAGTGTGGTTCAGAATTCAGACAGTTCTTCATTAATACTGTTGTTATTTTGCAAGACTTGTTGGTGTTTGGTGCAGTCGTGGTGATGGACACACTGACTAATGAGCTGCAGCTCTATAAAAACATACTGACCTTTAATTGAAACCACAAAAGATCAACCAGGACATAAAATACTGCTCTGACATCTAACACACTTGCATCTATAATAGCAACTGTAAGTCAAAACAGTGAGAATTTATAATTTACTTTGGCACAACAGCTCATGTTCACGCTGTTTATGACGTTTGAAAAGTTAGATTTGAAGAAACGGTCTCGTGTGACAAAGCTCTCCAGATGAACGTTTTCTGTGAGAATCTAGTGCGAAGAATTAAGAGTGAGAGAAAGTATTCAAAACATGATGAATTATTGATAAGTGAGCCATCTGGAGATGCAAATAACCTCCTACTAATTCACCAAGGACATCACCTGAGTGCACAACAGCACTGCATTGCAGGGGGAAAATATCACAAAGTGTGTTATGTGACAGTTTAAAACACGAAGACGCTGCGGGATCAAGGCTCTTTTCAGGGTTTTCAGTCTTTGGCATTTGAAGACTTGCACCTGCGGGGAAGAGGTTTGATTCTGTACAGCGACTGGGGAGTTTATCGTCTCACGAGGGCTGAGTTTCTTTCTTTTAACCCTTCACACCCCGCGTCTCTTATTAAAACACAACCCAGTGACATTTTTCAAAGGTTGCTGTCACATTTAATAAACAGTCTGCCTGCTGCTGCTCTGACTGGAATGAAAGCGGCGTTGTTGTGCTTCATCTCCGTCAACTTCGGTGGAGCTGCAGAGTGTTTAGGACCGGCTTAATAACACCAGCGCTACTGACTCATTAGCTGTGTTTGCATAATGTCTTTTTATCTGCATTTTGGAGCGCATCACCAGAAAAGCAGAATGAAAACCGGGAAACTGGCAGAAATGTCTTCCGTTTACTAAAAGGTTTACAAACTAATTTGAGCTGTTTTTTGACCTTTTTGCAAAAACCTCTCACGACTTTTTGTCAACTTCTGGGTTTGATGCAAGTCCTTGTTTTTTAGACAGCATCCTGCCTTTGCTTCAGTATTTCTGTCAGCAGAATTTCAGGATTCTAGAAAACCAGTAAAAGTCAAGATGGTACAATTATTCAGTCGAGGTAAAGATTTCACTTCTAGCTAAAAGCTTTTTGCATTTTAATTTAAAACATAAGTGACAAAGAGAGACGCTCGGAGCTCAAGAGCACGACAGGATTATTTAATTTACCAAAATAAGAGAAAAACCTATAAAATCAGCCTCATTTTGCATTTTAAAGGAACGTAAAGCTGCCATTGTTTTTCTTTTTCTCGTAGCATTTGGTACAATCACGGCAGGCTCAGAATGACTCTTTAGTGGTTTTGATGGCTCATAATGAAAGCTTAGCGGCAAAGCAAACCTACTTTGTGACTCGTCTGTGCACCCAAACCTTTTACTGTCATCACGACGCCGGCAAACAAAATACTCACCATTCAGCTGGAGTGTTTTGATTGAAGTCAACAGTGCCAGAGTGTACTTTTTTATCCCCCCCACAACGGCACGCTTTCACCACCAGCTACCTGTGATAAGTGTGCAGCGACTGGGTGCGGAGCTGAAGCAGAAAAACAGCGAGCGTGAAGTTCAGTCGCTTCCGTGACTCATGTTCTCTTTCTGATGCACAAGGTTAACAAAACAGTCGCTCTTGGACTGCGAGTGTTTTGTCCATTAAAGCTGTAAAGCGGTTTGGCTGCACACAGAAGTGTTTGCACCACTTTAAAGGAAAGAAAAACACTCATTGTAGAGACTGTTTTGCTGCCTACGGCGTGAACATGCTCGAACACATGCCAATCATTAGAAGAAATTTCCCGTCTTGAAATGACAATTATGAGCTTGAATAGAAACGGCAGAATTGGCGGCGGCCTGGAGGAGGCCACGCCGCTGCGCCGTGCGTTGTGTATGTCGGGGCATGGTGCTCGTGGAGTGCTTCTGTTTTTATCTTTACAAGAAAAAGAGGTCATTCTGCTCCCCTGAGTGTTTTCTCTGTACTGACACAGACCGAGGCAGACGGAGCAAAGGCAACAGAGGAGAGGAAAGGCTCTGCTGAGGATCCCAGACCAGCTCTGAACCATGTCTGGGTCCAGAGCTTCTGCGATGACATGGAGGTGTTTGAGGTGGTTCTTCTGTCCTCGTCTGTATAATAGCAGGGTTTGACTCTTTGTTCCACAAGTTATTGCAGGAATAAAAAT
>NW_007579452.1:56761-64481 GCF_000690725.1 Stegastes partitus
TCACCATGTTGAACGTATCTTCCAGCAACTTACCAACACTTCACTTCTCTACATACAGTTTTGGAGCCATGCTGCAGTTCTCTCATTGATCTGATGTGTTTTATTTTCCTGTCAGTCTCTCCCGTCGTCTCCTCTCTGCTCAGCCTGCAGATCACCTGAAACTTTGCAGCATTATTGTCGTGTGACTGTTGGTCACCGCCAAGTCAGCCGCGGTTTCTCAGTTGTCCTGAGGAGCACAGAATTTATTTATTTCTAAACAGGATCTGGTGTAAACTGTATATTTTGGTGAATTTTTAAATGAGACATGTAGCCTCGAGTTATGTTGATGAAATACCAAAGTTTTAATCCTATTGTTGCCTGTTTCTTCCTACCGTATGCTGCACCTTGTACCTTCACAGACAGTTCCAAACTCCAACACCTGATTATTATTCTGTCTGCTTTTACAGTTTCCAGCTCTGATGAGTGGGTGTAACATTGGTGATTTTGTTTGAAAGGAAGACATGTCTGTTAAACCTGATGGTTGGTTTAGAGGTTCAGAGGGTTAGTGAGAAGATGAGGTTGTGTATCTGCTGTCATTAGCTGGATGGCGGCTGCTTAACTCTCACACTGTATGTCGGTACAGTTCCCACCTTCTGGGGTCAGCCGAGGTCGTCGGCAACACTTTACGTGACCCTCTGCAGCGGCTCCTGTGATCGGAGGCTTTGCAGCATGATTTGACAGCTGGATGGAAACGGCTAATGACGCTGCAGCAGGAAGGCTTTCCAGCGCTCACCTGTCTTCTCTCTCCGCTGACCTCCTTCTGGCTCCCTGCCTGCCTCCTGTTGAATATTTCAGGTTAACACTAATGAATGGAGGCTATCTGTCTCTCACTGCGGCAGGAGCTTTAAATAGAACTGGAACATCGGTTCACTGCTAGCAGTCCCACAGCTCCGTCTCTGTGTGTGTTACACAACCTCTCCGACTGGCCCGGCGTGGTTCTGATGCGCAGAGAAATGAATGTGATAAGCGAGCAGGTGAAACAGGCTCTCGCCAACAGCCGGCTATGATAGTATTAAAAGCAAGATCAAAACAAGGACGGAAACCAAAGGAAAAAATAACTGAAGCTCTGCTGCGGTTAAATGAAGAGGCAGTGGCTCCTGATAAATCACTCTCACACCACCGGAGCTCAGACTGAATCCCCGCACGGAGGAATGTGTTTCATCACATAGCCTGGTTCTGCTGTATCGCTGTACTGCGGTACATAATTAAACAGATTCATGTTCATTAAAAGGGTTGTTTTTTTTAGACTCTGGTGAAATGTTTTGATCTACGTGAGGACCAGATGGAGAGCTGATACGTGAAGCTGATGCCTGTTTGGTTTTTTTGGAAATTTGAAGGAATTGTTCCACATTTTGGATTAACTTTCTACAACAGGACGTAACGCGTTAAATGGTGAATTGTTGCCTTTACACTTTTGTTTTCATCCGGTTTAAAGATGCTTCATACCGAACCAACAGAATGGGTCGAATGGCACTGACTTACACGATGACATGTACGGGCGGCTGTGGCTCAGGTGGTAGAGCAGGTTGTCCTCAAATCGCAAGGTTGGAGGTTCGATCCGTGTCCTTGGGCAAGACACTGAACCTGAAGTTTCTCCCAATGCAGCACCTTGTATGGCAGCTCTGTGGCCATTGGTGTATGAATGTGTGAATGAGAAACACATTATAAAGCGCTTTGGATAGAAGTGCAGACCATTTACCATTTGCAATATAATAATAATTACTATAAAGAACAACAAAACCCACCTTTGGAGGAGCCATGACTTCTAGACATCGTTAACTTATTAGTTTTTAGTTTTCTTACTGATGTTTGGTTTGGTTTCGGCACCAAAACTGCTCATTTCGTTTTCAGAAAACATCATGTTTTGGGTTGAATAGACCTGCAACAGTCTTCTCTTCTGTTTTCTTGATCATCAGGGTGCAGTCCTAAGTGATCTAAAGGTAGCAGCGGTGGCGACAGTGTAGAGATCAGTCATTTTAAATCCCTGAATAAAACCTGAGCTCTGGAGGAAGTGGCCTGTGTGACTTTTGGAGGGAGCCAGGCTGGTTCTTCCCCTCTTGGTGCTGAGCTGAACTGAGGCTGCATCTGCGTTAATATCAGCTTCAAAAATGTTATTTCCGTTCACCCACGCCATGCTCACATCTGCAGATGCGCCCGTACAGGTGACAGGTAGTTCTCTATCGACTGAGCGTACGGTGGGCAACCCAGCAACCGGCAGAGAAGAAGTATTATATATAGATGTACTCTAACAGTTTTAATCAAATTAGACGGTAGCGGGAACAGAACACGTCAAGCCATCTGCCTTTGTTGTCGTTTTGTTTCTTCTTCTTCGCTTCCCTGGTTTTGTTGAAGAAAATAAATGTCACCAATATGACGGCGTTTTTATGAATGTCTGCACGTTTTCCTGTAAACGCTACAAAACTGAGTTTGAAAAAAAACATCCAAGCACTCCAAATCCATTCTGAAAATGATGTTATTGGGTTAGAAAAATGCTGCTTTAGTCAGCACAGAGGGTCAAAGAGGAAAGAAACACTTCCCCAGCTTGGTCCGCTTGCTGTTTGCTGACTTTCAGACGATGTTTTGGTGCCTCGTGTGGCTGTGATTTGACAAACATTGCTCCTGACAACAGAGGACAATAGCGCCGTGTGGGGCATAAACGCCATCAGTGGTGAAAACAGAGACAAACATGTCCGACTACATGCATCACTCAGTTTACTGTCCCTGCATTTACCGTCAGCCAGTTTATTTCAGTGCACAAAGTCTGAGTTAAATTTAAATTTATTTACTTTCTGCTGCCTTCAAACACAACGTCCAGTAATAAATCCTCTTCACCATCCAGCAGTGCAGCATGTCGATGTTACGGATGTTCGACAATCAATGATTTATTAGTGTGCAAAATCCCAGTTTACCGCACGTCACTGCTAATTGTTGACTGGGAATAACAGGGAGGTGAATGGAGGCAAGACGAGTATGAAGAGGTGAAGGCTGCATGTCAGGTCACCCACTGTGATGGTAAACGTGTCTCGGTTTCACACCATTGCACTGACCAAAGGCTGGTGGCGATAAAATATTTAAAGAAACTGCAAATCTTTTATGAGGACGGGAAGCCTTCAACACATATGTTAGGGCTCCGGGACACGTCGCCTATTGTTAGGAAACACAACACTGAGTGTGTTGATACGGACTCGAGTATCGAGTTTATGAGGCTGATGGCTGTTTCATAGATCATAGACGATGTGACATTTACTGCACTTGACTGAAGCTGCGGCTGTGAAACACAACGACTCGACCCTGCTTGACCCTCGACTCGCTCTAATAAATACGTCTGTTAATTCAGGACTATAAAATTAAATGTTTAGCACAACACGGGCTGTTTGAATGTGTATCCTGCAGTGATACCACACGGTGTTCGTGTAAAACCAAGACGTCAGAAGGAAATTTAATCCCAACTGTCCATTTGTGAGCTGGTTGTTGTTGTTTATGTTGGTGTCGGTGGTTTTACAATAACTGTTTTTTTGCATGTGTACAACAGACCACATGTAGGAGACAAAAAATATAAATTTGAATCACTAATCATGACCTATTTACATTTTTGTCTAACTATCATAATATATTTTGCGGTGCTTGTTGAGCATGGAAGTAGGAACACACATCCACTAAAGCCCACCGCCTCGACTCTCTCTGCAGGTCGCTTCAATGCTGCAGTAGCCTTCGAATGCTCGGGACACAGCAGCATAAATCCCTCCAGTCGTGTAAATCAGTGACACGCTGTTTCACTCGTGTCACTGGTGCGGTCCGTTCACCACTCAGCAGCGCAGCTCGTAATTGGAGAGGAGAGCGTCAACACGTCTGCCAGCAATCTAATTTGCCAAAAGAGTTGTTGGTATAATCAGCATTAGATAAATAAGTCCATAAAACACTGCATTAAGGGTTTTATTACTTTGTCGAAAGTGTCCAAAAAATACCGCACAGTGTTTTAGAGTTGGATGTTAAAGGCCCTGGATGGACTTTAAGGTCCAGTGACGGATCATTGGGGCAGTTGTGATGCAAATTTAAACTATTTCATTTGCTGACAGTCGACCATGTTAACAATCAGTGACGATAAAATGAATGAAATATTGTGGATGTTTTCCACATATGCTGATAAAATGATTTTTAACCACAGACGCTTAATGTTTGCTGCAGAATACGATAGAAATACAGAAAAAGTGAACATCAGGTTACTGAATTATGACTTAAACGGCAAAAAATATTGAGTACATTTAAAGTTGGTATTCAACAATTGGCCCGAAAAAATCTACAGTATTGAACACAGCAGACGAGCTGCAGTCTTTCACAGTACATAACTTGCTATGTTGTTAATCTGTTCACGTCACATTGCTGGAACAGATGTCCACTAATACTGTCACAGCAACTTTATCAGTTCAGCAAATCTGTCAGTTTTTATTTTTCCTATAAAATGTGTTTATACTCAGAAGGTAGCCAACACAGTTCATCATGTTAGTATGAATGTTGTTGGAAGCATGTAATCGGAGTCCCAGAGCTCCTGAACGTTAGCAGTGTTAGCATGTCTAACATTAGCACGAGCCTGAAGTAGCTAGCTCAATCAGACAAACACCTTCTTCACAGTTGGTTGCTGCAGAATTCATCAACACAACTGCCAGAGTTAGCAGTTACACAGCAGGGAGGTGCAATTGGTTTATGTGACTCTTACAGGTGATCAGAAAACACACCTGTAACTTCATTCAAATAAACAGAGAGAAGCCCCACCTGGTGGTGCAACCAGGTACAGCAAAGCTACAATACATTTGCTGACAGTTAAACTGCATAGCCTTCACCTTCAACCTTAACAGTTAATACATTTTTAATCAGATCAGTGTCTAAACTGCAATTAATTGATTTGCAATTAATCAGTAACACACCCGATCATACGTCCGTCAGAGTGATAAAAGTATGAAGTAGTATGTCATTGATCCTTTGTGTTCTATCAACACAGTTTGGACCTTGTGAGACACAAACTCCAGAAATCTGGCATCAAGACTTTAGATCTGCGGCACATTCCTGTAAACCCGTCAACAGGTTTGTCGTTGCTTGTATTTACTGTAGACGGGTCCTCAGCACTGCTGGCTGGGAGCATCCAACAAGCTCTGCTGTACGGGAGATGCTCAGTCATCTGACCGTAACAATCCGGTCTTTACACATGTACATTTCAATGCATTACTATAAACCCGACATCTCAAACAGCAGTGAAATAGTGAACGCTACATCAACTGGTGTTCGCTTTAAATCCTGCCAGTGTCCAAAACATACTTGAATCCTCTTTCGAAGTTCCCCTGCCTCCTCCTGTTCTGTGTATCTCCCTCCCTCCAGAGAGATGGTAAGAGTCTTCAGAAGTGCTCAGTATCCAACTGAGAGACAAGTTGAAGAGACAGACAGACACACTGAGGGTTGCCAGCCTGCAGAGATAAAGGCAGGCAGAGGGAAAAAAAAAAACGGTGGAAAGTCTGCAACAGACAGATTTCCACAGAGAGAAAATAGAGACATGATTAAAAGAGAAGCCCGGCTACATTAAAGTTCAAGCTAAGTTAAGATATTCAAGCAAAGTTCAGCGGAGCCATGTGAACTCAGATGCCTCTTTTTCTGCTCCGATCCGGCTGTGTGATGTACTGAGGCTTTGCAGTTCACATGCGAATCTCTTCTTTGTCACCGTACAGCGAAGGATAAACAGAACATTCAGCCAAATCTAACCTTTTACTCTTTCAGTAAAAAAAGTTCTCAGTGAACTGTTTCATCATTTGTGCGTTCGGGATTTTTTGGGCGGCTCAGAAATTCGCTGATGCAGTGGAGACGTAACCTTCCCATATGGAGCACTAAACGGTACAGAAACTGGAGCCAATCAGCATCAGTGGTTATCCTTCTCAACTGCGAGTTACTTCTCCCACAACGGCCTACAGTTTGCTAACTGGCTGTGCCTTCATTCAGCAAATCCTTCTTACTTGGATTTCAAAGTCTGAAGAACATCTCAGTCTCCTTAATTACATTTCTAAAGAATGATGAGATGGAGAAGAGGTGGATTAGTTTTGTAAAGCGCCAGGTTATCCGGGTTTCTGTGATGTAGTTTTATGCACATTCTGAAGTGATTTTTGGCTTTTTCCAGGAAGAGTTAATGTGCCTAATGGGAGATGGAAGCACCCTTTTAAATAAGGTCTGACAGTCAAAACTCATCTCTGATCTGCTGTTTCTTTCATTATCTTTGCCTCCAGATAGTTTGAGACACGGCCGACACCAGCTGATGAAAGAATAATTCCAACTTTCTCGGCTAAAAACAATTCCCGTAAACTTCTCTCTATTTTTTTTCTCATCGATTGCTGAAGTTTTCTTTCTTCTTGTTCGAGTTTTTGCCAAACAACTGGTTTTGTTTCCGGCTGTTTCTTGTTCTTCTGCTCTCTTTATTATTTATCTGTGATATAAATTGTGTAAGGTCTTCACCCTGCTGTCTGAAGTGCACTGAGATGACACATAACCAAAAGGCTGTAGCGCCACCTTCTGACAGCACTGCACAGCCTCGTTTAATCACATCACAGCAGTTACCAGAAACGAGCCTTATTCTCTGTTTCACTTCACATTTGCTTGACAGTTAAATGGAAACATGCCTGTTGATGGAGAGCTGAGGATCAACATCCACCTCTGCAGTGACCCTTTACCGTAGTTTTACACATTTTCATCTCAAACCACTGGAATCCGTTGTTAGTAGTGAGTGTTCCTGAACAAACCATCTCCTTCCCCAACCTTCATCTCCCCATTCCCCCGACATCTGCTGCTATAGCATCACATACAGCCGTAGCCTGTAAGTTGGCTTGTGTCCTTAGTTTACTGAGGTACAGTAGGTCACCAGGGATGTGTCGCTTAGATGGAGGCACTGGGAGATACAAGGTCGTGGGCGTGTTTGGACCACGAAGGCCGTATCGCAAGGGCAACCATCGGAGCAAACGGCCTCCACCAGGGGAGGTCTGCAGGGCGTGGAGCCTCGGCGATGAGAGGCCCAGGTGGCTGCAGACCTTCCTGCTCGGAGGCCATGAGGTGAGCAACGGAGTCCACAGAGGCTCCGTTATCAAGACATACGATGGGCTGTCGGTGATAAAGGGGGGAGGAACCCTTGGAGTTTGTGTTTTCGTTGGATGGTTTCATCGGGGTTTGCGTTGGATGCATTTAAGCAAAACTAGCGAACGTTCTGTCTGATGATTGTTGAAACGTCCATCATTCGCTGTTATTTTATTGCTCAGGCCTAATTTTCCAGTTTGGTTCAGTTAAAACAAACTCTGGTCCGTTTGCTCAGTTGGTACGTTTCATTTGAGCTGATGTGAAAGTCGACCGTTAGCGCCTTCAGCAGAGACGCCCCCAATGTTTTAGAGCAGGTGTTAATTTTTCCTCAATTCTGACACCAGATTTTATAAACTTGCAAATTTTAGTCGTATTTGATGGGTGTGGTTATCCACGGTTTTCTCAGTAATCACGTATTTTTACTGCTGTACACAGATATTAGCACACAGCTGACCAGTGACTGCAAAAATAGCTCCGTTTTTGTGCCACAGGTTCCAGTCAAACCCAATATCGGCTGAAAATAGGAGCTCCGTCATTATCATGCAGAATGTGTTCTGGAGCTGTGTTTGTGTGTGTGTGT
>NW_007579452.1:64491-74843 GCF_000690725.1 Stegastes partitus
TGTGTGTGTGTGTGTGTGTGTGTGTGTGTGTGTGTGTGTGTGTGTGTGTGTGTGTGTGTGTGTGTGTGTGTGTGTGTGTTTGGGGTGTGAGCTGTGAGCCCTGTAGGCTACGCTGCTATTTATAACTGACATTGGCAGAGTTGCATGAGGACACTGAGCTGCACGAGGACAGACTGTGAGAGCGATGCAGCGAGAGGGAGAGCAGCTTGGATGGATTTTACTTTAACGTTTCTGTCCCACCTCGCAGGAAAACGTCTACGTAGTGTTGACATCCGACGAGCTCGCCGAATGAGAGCTGATATAATAACGAGCCGCGAGGATTAATTACGCGCCACGTTAACAGCCCAGATGTTCCTACATTAGTGCTCGTGTTTAATTAGAAATGTTCACATCAATTGCAAACTAAGTGCATTTTTAAAATCTGTTGAATCGTCAAACAAAAGCAGCTTCTTTAGAGCAGAGCTGCAGCATCAACAGTGCATCAGCAACACTTCTTTTTTCTTCTTTAAAACTTGAATTAATTACAACAAATGCTCTTAATGGGATCTGGTTCAGCTCAGTGTGAAAATATCCAAAGAGCCATTTTAGATTCTGTGTCTTCTCTCCTGCTCGCTGTGCTCACGTGTTTGAATGCAGCTGAATTTTCCAATAAATCTGCCCTCATGCTAGGAATTCAACTGTATTTTTAAAGAAGTCGAAGACTCTGAAATATCTCCCGCTTCCATGTTGTTTAACACACAGACCAAACCCCTTCATGTTAGTGTTTCAGAGAAACTTGGATTTCCTTTTCAGCTGCAAACACAGACCTCAATAATAAAAACTAAACAATTTTACACGTTAGCATATAAATCTTTCTTTACATTTTGTTCTGTGCTGCAGCATCGTGTCAGTGACGCACAGTTTAAAATGAACTAATGAAGGGAAAGTTAATCATTTACTTCAGCAGACTAGTAACAGTTATAACCCTGCTTACAGATCGATAATTATTTTATCAGAATTAGAAAAAAGCTTTACTGCCAAGTGAGCTT
The DNA here is from genome assembly GCF_000690725.1 of Stegastes partitus. Taxonomy (NCBI): domain Eukaryota; kingdom Metazoa; phylum Chordata; class Actinopteri; family Pomacentridae; genus Stegastes; species Stegastes partitus. The sequence goes on from NW_007579452.1 coordinate 65,520, forward strand.
GCACTCATAAGGAATTTGCTTTGGTTTCATGAAACACACACTCATGAAGGGTTCGTGAAACAACAGGACAGCTACAGAGGTAGTAAGTAGTAAATATAAAATGAAATCTAAAGTCCTAAAAATCAAATTTACTGCAAAACAAACAAACAAAAAAACCCCTATAATTCCAGATGACGTTGATCGTAGCAACAGAGTTAACCTCACACCCATTTTAGCTCCTTTTCACTCATCGTTTTTTGACTTACATGTTCTGTAAAGTTAACAACATCCAGGAGCAGGAAACAGACATAAAACAAAAGCTCTGCTAAAAACTTAATGCCCGGCAGCATAAAGGAATTCAAGGAGACGGACGTGCATTCATGAGGCAGCCGAAAACATCAGCCCAAATTAATGCTCATGTATTAATTCAAAATGAGGAGGCGCAGAGCAGGAAGGTAAAAGTCAGAAGTCTGTCTGAGGCAGTCAGCGGAGGAGGAGGAGGCATACAGATCAGACGAGGAGCAGGTTCAGGCAGAGGTCAGGATCAGGTTGGCAAAAACCAGGAGTAAGCAGGATTTAATGCTAAGACTAGCCGAGAACAAACCTAATCTGACAGCGATCGGATAGGATGGAACAAGGCCGGCGTCTATATGAAAGGAATGATGAGACAATGAGCAACGTGTGTGCCGGAGGTCAGGTGCTGCTGCTGCTGCTGAAAAGACGAGAGGCGTTCAGGTGCCATCACGTGTAATCCTGTCACCACTCGAGCGGCCCGTATATGAATAATTGAGCTTTAAAGGGCAGTTTCATATTAATACCAGCAGCTTGGAAGAAAGAAAAACACAGCTGCACGGGCCTCGACGGGATGAAAAGGAACCGCTGACCGACCCAGCATCACGGCTGAAGTCTGCTCTGTTATATTTGTGACCACACGCAGCTGACATGCAGCTCGGTGGTGAAGAGCCGCAGTACTGCTGGACAGCCGTATAATTAGCCTGGGTGTAGCTACTCCTTCAGTTTTCACTGTTCAAACAGACACCGTTACCCCGTTCACATTTACACCTGGACACGTGATCTGGACACTGAGATCTGATCCACGACTCTCTGCATTTACACCTGATATTAAAACGGCCTCTCGTTATCTAGAGTGTGCCTGCAATTGGAGACAATCTCAATATGCAAATGAGTTTGGCATGACAACTGAAGGGTGCTTCCCAAGGCGAGGAAGGCAATGCTGCTGCGTGGGCTCCAAGAACCGGGTCATATGCAGCCCGAGCAGGTCAAACATGGTGCTGCTGAAGTTTTTAGTTCATATGAAAACAGGAAAAGTGCAACACAGAGTTAAGAAACAATAATATAATTTGAAAAAAGCAAGCTGCAAGAGACTTTTTGACTGGACTAATGAAATGGCTCCATTATGGTCCCAGTAAGCCATGACAGTAAACCAGTATGCACAAAGCAGGACCTCATGTATATGGAACGCAGCAGAAGCCAGGATCCTTTCTCTAGCAACACAGCAATGTGAGTTTTAATGAGGAAAGCTAGTGTTTCATGACAGAGATGACCATCAGACGGGTGTGGAGGTCGTCTGCTGTGTGATCTGGTGCATCATGATGTTGGAGGCGTAGAAGAAGGAGACCCAGGGTGGGAGTTCACAAACATGCGACGGACATTCACTCGTGTTTTATCTCTTTAACACGAGGTCGCTGAAAGGCGTCTGACCTCTGAGCTGTTCTCTCCGTCCTGTCAGGGTTTGCATGTGCTTTGCTAATATTTGCTCATGTCTCCGACTGATCTCATGAAGGGATGCAAACCTGAACTAATGTGTCTCTAATTTAGGTCCCAGTGGGAGGCAGGAAGTCAGATTCATCTTTAAATATCCGCTCTGCCTTCAGAAAACAATAAGTGCATCACATCATGTCTCATGTATTTATGTGAATGATGACGGCTGAGCTGGAGGCAGCGAGACAGTAAACAGGCAGGAAAGGGCTTTTTTAAAAATAGAAGGTGTTGCTGTCGTGTTCAACGTACAGACAGGACAGAACGCTTATTTTGTTCGCTGAAAGAGGAAACGTAAAAGAGCTCGTAGCTTTGAGTCGCTTTGCTTTTATATGGAGCTGCATTTAGCGCCTTTATTTCCCCCTCAGGCTCATTTACATGAGTTTTGTTCAACAAAATGAAGATGAAACGCGACATCAGCGACACTTCACCTGCTTTCAGCTTTTACTCTGACAGTTCAGCATTGTGTTTTTTTTACTTTACGCAAACTGAATAAAACGTAGAGTTTTAATGCCTTCAGCCAGTTATCTGATTCCAGCTGCATGCAGACACTTGAGATCCTTTCAGTGTTTCAGTATCAGCGGACACTTAAGCTGCTTTATGCGCTTCCCTTCAGGTCCGCTGCAACATCACACAACTGCTGATCTGAGAGTACATCCACTCTAATGCCTATTTACTCTATAACGACGTTGTAAATCGATAACAATCCTCCATCCAGAGGACACCGGTCCATAAATAATGTCCGTGCATTAAAAAGTGCCTGAATATGTTATTAGCACATGATCACGGTGTACCCTGCTGCTGCTGATATGAAGCAGTGGGTTAGTGGCTTCATGTAGAAGATATTACAATCAGCAAACAGCTGCTAGCACAGAGAACAAGGTCAGCAGCCTGTAATCTGTTATCAATATTAAACCAACCAGGGGTAGTCGAGGCTGAGGAGGATTGTTGAATCGGGGACGACGCTGAGGTCGGCCTGGAGCTTCACTGGATCACACACATGAGGAGGAACTTTACTCGTCTGTCTAACCTCAGACGATACAAAGACGTATTACTGAGACCAGGAAGCAGAGCGCCACCTCGCGTGATCTCCTGAGGAAGCAGATGGACAGTAAATGGAGACAACAACTTGCTCTAACTTTAATAATACATCGCTGTGGGAAGCATCAGAAGCAGAAGGCTAAACAAATGTGGATGAGAGAACTGCTGGGGAGATGTGGTCAGCACGGTTTGTTTTGTTTGAGGTTTCAGGCTGGATCTGTCACATTACTAAATAATCAGGCCCAAACATGGGTTCAGACTGAGGCTCAGGGTAGTTTCTCTTGTTCTGAGGGTGAAACGGGTAAACTGGCCCAAAACTTTTGTTTGTGCTTCGTCCAAGTGTTTCCAAAAGTCTGAAACAAAACCCTTCAACTAAAGCGGAGTCAACAGTGTTTCCAGAAGTCTCCGGTGTGGACGCAGCCTCACACAGTTTACTGTACTTTCTATCTAAAGCTTGTTTTTTAAGTGCAAAACAAATACGTTAACTAGGTTATATTTAGCTGTGGCTACGCTGAACACATCAGGTAAACGGACCGTTAGCGAAGCGGACGTACAACCAAGCAGATCTGTTTTAGTTTCTACGCCTGCAGCTCGGCGAAGGAAGACGTGAGCTCTTGTTTTGGGATCGTTGGCTTTGTTTTGTGGACCCAGCACAGCGCTGTGAAGTTTTCGCACACAGGTTGTGTAATATTGATGGGCTGACATCTGCAGACCACAGTAGATCCTGTCAGGGATTAAGTTACTAAGCAACGGTCAGCTCAGGTAATGAATGCAGAGGAGGTGAGAAAGTGGAATCCTTGGTTGATAGAAAGTAGTTGCTGCCTCTGTACCGGAGGTTTAATATGAAAAACGTCATGCATGCATGTTTATGTTTGTTCATGTCTGAAGACAGAGCTGCTACCATTAATGCACTAATTGATTTGTCACTATTTTGGTGGCTAATTAAATGGGGTTCAGTATTTTTTTAAAAGAGAAAATTGTAGAAATTCTTGAATCAGCTTCTTGAATGTCAATATTTTCTGGTTTCTTTCTAAACTAAATGCCTTCAGGTTGTAGACATTTTATAACCTAAACAACACATCGATTAATTAGAAACTAATGAACGTGGTCATGAAAATAGTAATCAATTGCAGAACAGCTTGAAGATGATCATGAAGCTGCACAGAGGAGCAGCAGAAAGAACCGACAAGATGGAGGAAAAAAGAAAATGTATTTATTTATTTTTTAAAAAATAATTAAAAAAAAAAAAAAAAAAAATAAAAATGAAATTTTTAAAACAAAAATATTAAGAGTAAAAACCATTTCTTCTTACAAAACCCAGTTCTAATTATTACACAACTTGATTTTTAGGTGCAGCTGCATCGTTGATGGTAAAAAGTCCGACGTTGCAGCAGCCACGTCTTCGTTTCAGCGTCTCCGTGTCTTTGAGCAGGTGGAGGTGTTGAATTAAATCTCTCACCTGCAGCATCTCTGCTGTTTCTGCCTCTCCGACATTATTCAGGATGTCTCGGGATGTGAACTCTTACAGGCCGCGTAGTCGCAGATTATCGAGTCGAGCGTCAATACCTAACAGATTTCAAATATTTGGACCATCGCGGGGGGAAAAAAAAGAAGTGTGATAGCGTGGTATCATGAGCATCCCGCTGCTGCAGTGTTTGTGTTATCTGTGCTGCTCCACTGTTAATCCCAGGATCAATAACTGGAGCCACTCTTTCATGATCGCTTCACGGTGGCCTCAATCTGTCACACGGCATCATGTCAGAGCTCGCTTACACATAGAGACACACACACTAACACACACTCATCCATCGGTATAGAGCTGGTTGGGGATCACACTCGAGTCGAGCACTAAAACACCCACCTGTGTTGCACCACCTCTCTGCTTTTGGCCCCTTTTATGTTGGTGCATTTTTTTTTCAGCTATGACATTATTTACGGTTTCCGTGGTCGGTGTCAGCAGCCGCCTCAGAGCAACCTTCATGCTGTTTACAACACAATCACATCTACTGCTCTTCTGCTGCAGCATCTTCAAAGGCACCTTGGCAGTAATATTGGCAAGAGACGGTTACTCATTCACTTTCCGCGCACACACTTTCTCTGGCAGGCTGGAAATTTGTGCTGGCACGGGTGCAGCTTGCAGCAGCTTCTCTAACATTTACATAAAAGTCTTTTTTATTTCAGTCATTTGTGCAGAGTAGAGAGAGGGAGAAAAGCCACCTGGCAGGAGCTGCACTTCCATTATTTTGCTGACAAGTGTAAAAAACAAAATAGATGAAAGGATTAAGGGGAATTCAGATTCCAGGATCTTATTTTGTGAGGTCTAAGGAGAAAGTCACACTGAGCTCAGCAGCAGAGCCCTGTGAGGCAAACAGCAGCAGCAATAAATGATTCAAACAGCAACAAACCAACTGTTCATTGGTTCATTTGAACTAATTTAACACTCAGATGCACGTGTTTTTCACAGACCGTGGCTTAGTAGTGACTAATTGTCTGGAAACATGTAGTAAAGTCGTATTGCTTGTGTGATTTTCAGGGTGTAGAATTAAACAGAACCAACACACAACAATATGTCATTCATACATTTTTACAATCCTTCATAGATGTTAGAATAAATAATAGCTTATTAATAAATAACCTTCTGCACCCCCAAAACCCACCAGTGCTTAGAAAGGAACGTAATCTTTTAAAAGAAAGCTAAAATTACTATTTGTCAAAGCCAGAAACTGCAAAAACAGAATTTTTAGCTCTCCAAAGATCCTCGAGCTGATTATGTGTGATGTGACGTTCCATCAAGACGTTATGTCATAAAAATCAGTTCATCCTTCTGTCTCCTTAAAACAAACCGCTCACACCCTGTCCTGTAAAAAACACACCCGAGCAAGAGACCCATCTTCCACCAACAGTCGTGTGTTCAGGGGCTTTCTGACTGGGGCAGGTTGCTCCAAAGCTGACGGGTCCTGATGGCGAGAGCATCTTTAGATTTGAGCCACTTGAGGATCTCAGGCCACGAGCTGTTCCACATGCGATCAGCATTTCTGCTAGCTTTGGACCAGACCTGGACGAGCTTCAGAAGTCATCAGTAAAATATTAAAATCAATTCTAAAACGAATAAGAAGCCAGAACTATTCCATTTTATTTGTATAGCACAGTTTACAACATACGTCATCACTTAGCGCTCGACATAGTAGTGAGGTTATTGTAGTAAACATCAGTACATAGCAGTTAACAATAAAAAATGACAGGAAAAGGAGCCACATCGGAGAGCTGGATGTCATTGCTACTGTCACTGGACAGCTTGTGCAGCACTGCCAGGGACAAACAACACCACAGGCATCAGAATACAGGATCAGTATGGACACCTCCACTATCTCAGGGGTGTTACCAATACAGCCAGCACAAACCAAGCCAGTCACCCCATAGCCCTGTGCCACACAGGCATCTTCAAAACTGCCAGTGGAGGTGAAACTATGTGATGTTGTCCACTAGAACCAGGACAATGTTTTCTAAACGTTTCTCACAGTAGACCAACATGTTACCGTCGTCTGATCTTGCACAAAGCCAGCTGCAGCGTCTCATTCAGCACAGTAGTCACTAATCACAGTCCCGTGCTCATGGCTTTTGTTCAAAGCTGCAAAAAAGAAAAAATGCTGCTCTGAACTAAACCAGCTGCATCTTTGACTGCAGTTACAGCGTTGCTGCAACGCTGCAATCCAAACCTCTGTCGGGTTTGATCGTGAGTGAGCTGCCCTTCTCCAAGTCCAGCAATAAATCCTCTCTTGGATCGAGGTCTTTAAACCACTTCTGAGTCCCTTCGTTCTGTATGCTTTAGGTCATTGTGTCGACAGGGAACAAATTTCACAAATCGCAGTTGTCTTCCAGGACTTCCCAAAGCTGCTCTGTGTTCGTCTTACCCTTTGCAAGAGAGGCGTACCCTCATCATGATGCTGCCGCCGCCGTGCTTAGCAGCGGCCATGATGTTTGTGATGATGTGTTTGGTGTCTGCCAAACATAAGATCAGACCAAATAATCTTCATGTCAAAGTCTAGTCAAGATTTAACATGAGCTTGTTTCAGCAGTGGCTTTCTCTTGGCCACTCCCACATACAGCTTTTTATTAGGCAACACGCATGTGCCACAATCGTTCTGTTTTTAATCATGGATGTAACTGTGCTCCAGGGGATATTTAGTGACTTCTTCTTTTATCCATCCCTGTGTTGTTTTGTGTGTTCTTCTGTCTTTATAGACCAGCTCTTGCCCCATGCAGGTGTCTTTATATTACAATCACACACATTCGATGTGCTCAGATGATCTAAACTACTTGTGTGACCTCGAGCACCAGCTGGCAGCACCTTTGTTGAATTTGTCCCTTTAAATAGAGTGAATGCTTATTCCTCACTTATTTTAACATTTTTAATTAGTTGAAGTTACTTTATGGAAACGTGTTGTCACTTTTTTTTTTTTGGTAAATTCTTTGCAAAAAGGCCAAATTAAATTGAATTGCAATGAAAGGGAACACTTCCAAAGGGTCTAAATGCTTTTTAGAGTCACTGTGCGTTGGCTAGAAATGGATTTGCGATGCGTCACCAACAAATTTAATTGGGGGGAAAATATGTTTCCCTCAAAACAAAATTGAGAATGAAGTTTAGGAATTCAAGTTTTAGGAGATGAGGCTCCATCATTCATTAGAGTTTTTTCACAGTGAGTTCCGCACAGCTGAGTCCACATCAGACGGCGTTGTGAAGAGCTGCCAAACAGCTGCAGCCGCCCTCCTCTTCTTCATTCCCCTCAGAGAGCCTCGCTCTACACGAGATGACTGTTGTCAGAGGGGAGCAGAAATGAAGTGCTGGCCCTAAACTAGAAGTGTCACTGTGGTGAGCAGAAGTCGATAGCTAAGATAAGCCGCGAGCGTTTTCAGACGCTCCAATCTGAGGTAACGATGCTGCCTGTCCCCAAAATACTAAATATGAAATTGATTCGGTGACAGTGTGCATTAGTAAAACCTTTTTACTCTGATCTGACTGCAACCTTTGAATAAACCTTGTCTTCTGTGATAAATGCTCACAGATCTCCCGGTTTGTGCCGTCCAGCCCGACCTGGTGCCTCTGCTGCTCTGCTGGCCCTCAGCCCATCTCAACCTCTTTCATTTATACACTCGGCTTCACACCGGCTATTTCTGGTTCTCTCATTCTTTATGCTTCTTCCCTTCTTCCACTGTGTTTATCTCTTTGTGTGTGTGTGTGTGTGTGTGTGTGTGTGTGTGTGTGCGTATCTCTCTTACACATCCACACACTCCCTCAGCTCTTGGCTGCCTTCCTGCAGATTCATCATTAATTCATCCAATTTCTTAATGTTCCTTCTCTTCCTCGCCTTCACATGGCCTCTTCAGCCGCCCACTGGCTTCTCTCCACCTGCACTACTTCTAGATTGAAGAGCTCCTCTCTCCTTTATTTCCTCCCGTGTCACTCCCGAGCTCCTCTATAAAAACAGATGACCGGGACTCTTTGGGCTTTTTCGAGAAATGGGGAAATTATGTTTGAGTGTTGCTCTTTCTGCACCGCGGGCTTTGCTGGAACAGTTTCTGCTCTATTATGAACACTCATTTGTTCAGTTTGATGGGTGTTTTTTTTTCTCCATGCTGATGAGATTTTCCTCCATCAGGGGACACTGACATGCTTCGTTAATCAGGCTCACATGCAGCATGTCGGCTTGTTTATAACCTGCACGTCAATTACTACGGAGAAAAAAAGACGAGATGTACCCAAATGCAACGCCGTGGCCTGTAAATGTGTTTATGTCAGATGAGTGATAGCTGTGTGTGTGTGTAGGTGTCACAGTAAAAACATTTAATCACACTAACAAGCAGAAAACTAAAAGCCCCGGAGTATTTATTAGTGAGTCAGAGTGTTTGAGGATGAGCTGTTCAGATGGGATTGAGGGTGAGAATGTAATGTGAGACTTTGTTTTCACACCGTTCAGCTGACCTTGGCACCGATGATCTGCTTAGAGACAATGAGAAGAGAAATCAACACTAAAGAGTGAAACATGGGAGTTGAGAGTCTGATCTTTCTTCTCTCTGAACACAGCATCCCAGCCTTTTTAATTAAGTGTCTCGTTCTGGGTAAGAGCCTCGTATTGTGTGATGACTGTCTTCTGCGCTCTATGCGTCTTCTTCTGGGTGCTTTCTTGATGTAGAGGACTGTGTTGGGAATCCCACAGGACCCGATGCAAATCTGGCAGAAGCAGGCAGTCGGAGAATAAACTACGGCTTCTTCGATTTAGCGCTAACAGAAGGATGGCGTCGACAGAAGAAACTGAAAAGAAGATTCAAGCGGCAACTTTGAAATTTGGACAGCATTCCCAACTGGTACTGACAAAGACGGCAAAGAACTGGGCTTCGTCGCGACAAATGTGCAACGTATTGATATTCAGTGGCCACAAATTTTGAATTGAGGTTCTGTCCTCGAAGGGTCATTGTGCTGCCAGAAAACAAATTCCCCAAGTCACAGTTCCTTTGCATCAAGTTGTC
>NW_007579452.1:75565-122358 GCF_000690725.1 Stegastes partitus
AAGAAGCTTTCAGGAAAGTGACCCAGATGTCTTTGGGTATGGACACCTGCTGTGGAGATGCTCTGATGAAGTCATCAGGTCAATACATTTGAATAATTTCGTTCTTGCAATAGTTGCTCGAGTTTTTTCTTCCACAACTAACTATTCACTTTAACGTCTAACATATTCCCGACCTTAATGTTTGCTGCTGTTCTGAGATAATCAGTGTTATTTACTGCATCTGCATCATCAAGAGAAGGACAATTAGGAATTTTCTTTTCAAGCCAAGCACATAATGAAACTGCATGCCTTCTTGGTTGCCAACTGGCAGGGAACTTAAACAACCTACATTCAGTTCAGTTCACTTCGTTGGCACTGGATGTAAATTACAAGGAGCAGAAACATTAAACATGGGCGCCATCGTAGGGGTGATGGTGGTTTGTGCATTTCTAGAGAAGGAAAAAGAAGATTCTGTGTAACGCTTTAGCTAATGAACATCTCCATGTCTGTTGTATGTACATGTCTAACAACTTACTCTGGAAATTGTCACCCAGTTAGAGGTAAATCAATGTTATGAGGGTGTTGTCTGTGACGGCCAGAAGCCAATCATCCAAAGAAACTGCCGACTGCAATAGTTCAGTTTGTACGAGGTGTGCTGTAGCTGCAGTTTATGCAGTTTGTTGGGCATCGAATTTACACAAGAATGATACAGAAACCCAAACCTTGAAACTGTGCCTCTGTTTTTATGAGGTGGTTTCAAAGCGTCCACCGTGTTCAAAAGGGTCAATAGAATTTACCCAACAGTTAGGATTTGGACGCTGGAATGTAATCAGTCGTGAAATTAGAAGTTTGACCATGAACAGGTCTGTGACGCTCAGCGAGGATGAGGCTAAAGTTCACAGAAATGAGTAAAAACTAAAGTCGTGGCAATGCTAAGGTGTGAGGGTGGTCTGCAGAAAGTAGTGATGGAGACCGACAGGAGTCACCACGAAGGACAAGAGAACCCCGATACTGGAGGACAAAGCCGACAGTCTGTGCTAAAATAAACAGAATAGTAAAGTGAAAGTAGAGAGCGAACTGAAACGCCGCTTTAACCTTTGCTATTTGAGAAAGCAGAGCAATTCCTACAAATGTCATTTCATTTCTTCCTGCTGCTTTCCCCTCCATTATCCACTAAGAGGGAAGAGACTGAGTAAGTGTCCTTCAGATGGTTTCCTCCTGCAGTTATACAGTGGGACAGAGATTTCTGTAATAAAGCACTTTGAAGCCTCATTCCAATGAGTTTAAACTATAGCTACTGCGGGATGCTATAAACACGACATCAGTACTAATACATTACAAGATAATTACTGTAATCAAGTGTAGCATCTTTCTCAGCAGTGTACAGTGAGTATAGTAGTACAGCAGGTAGGTATACAGTACACCTGCATGCAGGATGTCCTTCATTGCATTTTACCACATCACTGCTAAACAGGGTGTTATGAGTAACTAAGACTGTCCTCCTCTAACTAAACAACCCCATAGGTCACTGGCAGCTCATGACGACCCATAGTTGTTTATTGACAGTGAACCTCTAGCGGTTGTGCGTCCAAAACTAAATGTCCTCGAGTGTCTGTCGTCGGGCTGCACGATAAAAGAAATATTTAAATTACAAGTTTAGCATGAAAGAGAAGAGGTTAGACAAAGAAGTACTGATGAAGAGCTAATTCTGTTTTTGCTTTGTTATGCGTTTTTTCTCTTGAAGAAGTCCCAACAAGAGCGCTGCTCCAGAACTGGATCGATAAGCAGCATCTGTGATTTTATTAAGTATTGTTAAAGTCTCTACTTGTAAACCCACTAAAACCACTAAAACTCACAACTACTGAAGTACAAACACTGAATAATGAACAATGTGTGCTACGAGGCGGTTTCTGGTCCACTCGGGTCAGTGTGGTACCACCAGGATTGTTTCATTTATGCAAACGTACCTGCCGCAGAGTTAAAGCCGTGCAGTGCACAGTATACCCAGGAGTCATTATTTGCACTCAGAAGCCTGACTACAGCTCAGTGTGTTTGATATGAATTTAACTCTTCAGTATGAACAAAATGAAAGTACTTTCCGTGAGATGTTTTTCTTTTTGAGGTGCTACTGAGCAGCGCATCAATCTTCACCGAGCTCCACTGTAATGAATAACAATAAGTCGCTCCAACATGTTTGAGAACAGCAGCCCTTTTCTACTTATTCAGTCATGTGCCCGACCACTTTTACTTTGAAAAGAGTTGAATATACTGTATATCATCGCTGTAAATAATTCAAGGTCAGCATGTTTTGTGGCTGTAGTTTTATTCTTCCAGTGCAGCATTCACATTTTCATGCATGGTAATGCATTTGTTTAAGAGACTTGCTGACTCTGAGAAACTGTGGGGACAAAAGAGAACGACGTAGAAATGAGGGCTGGTCGGGGATTTGAACGTGCTGTGGAGGCAGAACCATCACCCACAGACGGCGTTTACGACCAAACTTTTACCCTTTAACTTACACAGACGTTCTTGTTCTTCACCTTTCTTCTACTCTGTACCTGGGATTTTAAATGAAACAACGATTATGGAGATTAAAACAATGACTTTGGGCAATTCAACAGTGTCGGACTAAAATTTTAGTCAATAAGAGTTTGGACAAAGCAGCACCGTAGTCATCCAACACAAACAACCCTGGCTTGTTCGTCTCATCGGACTTCCACAATTCCACCGAACAGCTGATGAAAAACCCCCAAACAACCAAAAGAGAACACACCTGCAGTTTAGGCGAGGCTGTCCGGTGCGGATGGTTGTAGTTTGTAGTTAAACGGGCAACTCCATCACGATGGAAGTAAAATCTAAAATAGGGATCATTATTTAGGTCTCAACTCCAAAATAAGTTTGGTCCCGACAGCAAACTGAGTTCAACGTGGACACTTTGGATGTTTTACAAGCTAAAGCAGCTCCTTCAGGATATCTGGAACTCCCAACCAGTCAGTCAGAGCTGATGAAGGCTCTTGGATGAGAGGTGGAACGTCTTCAAGGACTCAAGCAAGTCCAGCTGCTACGATTAATCTAGGAGAAGAACCATGACCTGGAGGACTGAGAACCTTCACAGACACTTTACGAGCTAAAGCAGCTCCTTCTTGTTGTGTAGTTGTTCTCTGAGATTGTAAGCAGCTTTAAATTCTTTGACAATATGGCTGAATTCACAGCACAGCCGTCGGATTTAACTGCGTTTGGTGAGTTTGTCGGATGACGTCTAGCAGCAGGGTGGACGTTACTGTTGGTGAACATGGAGTCCTAATGAGCAGTAGTGTTTTGTTGTCTGATATCAGAAACAGAAAAATGACTGAATGCAAACAGTTTTATTGGGAATTTGGCTGCTTTAACCTCCTGTTACCTTCACATTTACTGACATCTTTTGTCCTTGGGTTCAGTCTGACGCCAGCAATTTGAACCTCCAGAAAATTATCATAATTAAAATCGTTACCCAAGTTTATGTGTAAATAGCCCTTTAAATAAAACTGAAAAATTACGTCAATCCCGTATTAAATGTTGCATGGGGTCAAAGATAGCAGGAGGGTTAAAATACACTGTATGTGAGCCCAGAGAGCAGCAAACGGCTTGAGTACTTCAGGTTCTCATGCATCGAACTGCACTTGGTACGAACTCTGCAAAGTCTGCAAACCACCTTTTGTTCGATGATCATGTGAAAGATGCACAATATTTGGAAACCTTTTGGAAATTCTTACCCTAAACAGAGTCGGACTTTGCTGTCGTGGCCGTTTTCTAAATCTGTGGTGGCTGTTCTGACGCTGAAGAAGAACATTCGTTGCAGTGAATTGAAGTTTTTTTGGGGGACAAAATACACTTTCCACATCTTTATATGCTCGTATTTGTTCTTCGTATTCAAGCACAGATGCACCTCTGGGCTGAACCGGGGATAGAACGAGGCCGGATGAAGGCTGATAATAGTGCAGGTCTGCAGCCTCCCTTCGCCTGCTTCCACAGATCTATAAATAACGGTGCTGATGGTGCTGCACAGCCTGCCGTCACCCTGCCTGTTCTCTGCAGCACACACTCACATCCACACACTTCTCCCCATATTCCTCTTCTACAGTTTCACACTTGTTTTCTCTGGCTTCTCACCCTCCCTCCCTCCCCCACTCTTTTTTATCTCCCACTCCCTCTAATTTTATCTCAATTCCCTCATTACACTTCCTCTCATTTCCCTAACTCTCTAAGTTCTTCTCTCCCTGTTAGACTTCACAGTTTCTCTTTCACTTCTCTGTAATGCATTTTATCCGCCTCCTCCGTTCCTTCATCATGTTTCCCTCTCGCTCTCGTCCAACGGTTAACTCAGCCAGTCCTTTCTTCCGTCTTCACACATAGAGATGGATGCAGAGAGGAATAATAATGACAGACAGGCAGGCAGGGCGGTGGATGTGAAGGCAGCTGTGGATGTAAATTATTGGTATTTGGTGACGATCCAGACAACTTTACGTCGTGAAACAAAGAGCAGTGATGCAGGTGGTAAAATCGACCAACATGTTCTCATAACGGAGGAAGAGTTGTGGTGTTTTCCCCTTCTGAGGCTGTGCAGCATCACATGGAGACGACGGTGTGAAGCTTCGTGCTGTTGTCTACCACCGAGATGTGTTTTAGTTGTGATTTTTAACACAAATTAAATTATCAGTAACTTCATGTCTGAAAATACACACACTGGTTTTCTTTCTTTCTTTCTTTCTTTCTTTCTTTTAAATTAAAGCACTTGAACCTCATCCACACCGGCTCCAGCAACAATCACCGAGCAGCAAACAGGCGAGATAAGAGCCCTTCAGGATGAAAGACTTTTCCTTGGAGAGCGAATGGGCTGCACAGCCACTGCTGCAGGTTGGTACATAACAGCAGTGAGCTTTCAGGAGGATCCTGATAAGAGGCAGTGATCCACTTGTAGAAAGATAGCAAAGCTTTACTAGCAGCAGATGTACATGTGGAGTTTTGAAAGAAAAAAAAAAACCCAGCATGTTGTTGGTAAAGGATTAGCCGCAGATCATGAACCAGGACGTTGTTTGTGCTGCAAATGAATTAACCCGTGTTTGGATCAGGCAAGTTGTCCGAATGTGAAAGGAGGCGTTCAGGGAAGAATGGTAAATTAATGTGTGAGAGTTTTGAAGAGTTTAATGCTGAGACCGACTGCATCAAGTTCTAGAAAATAACAAAAAAGACAAACGCAACTAAAATGAAATGCAAGTACAGTTCCTAACAGATCTGTCTCCTTCTAATTAACCGTACATCCACCTTGCTGTCACCTTCACATGTGCAGTCGTGACTCGATAAACCAACACTAAATGTAAAACCTTCTGCTATGTCGGATTGTCCAGACGGAGGTCCAGACACAAGGAGGGCTTGATGCTGGAAGGCTCATTAGTTGTTATATTCATTGTTCATAGTTGTTATAATAACTAGCGTGTTGTTGGAACACTACGCATCGCTGGATTTCACTCCTAACTGAGCGGTGTGATTGTGCACGGGTCCGTCGATTGACATGAAAGGTAAATGGTCCTAAATCCAACAGGTATCTTTTGCCATGTGACTTCTGTCTGAACGGCCAGGTAGCACTTCTCTGACCTACACGTCATTGATACACGACAAACTAGGGCTGGTCCAAATGGCACTGTCTGGTCTCTGGATATTCGGGCCCAATTAATGATGAATATTCGTCCCGGTCGGGGACACTTCCACCCCGGGGCAGCGCTCTGACGGGGTAGAAGTGTCCAGAACACACAGGCAGTACTCGGCTGCTGATGCTAGTTTAGTTAGCGCTCACACTTCTGTTTCCTCCATCGGTGGCGGCGGGGGAGTGGCAGATACGCTCCACCGTTACCATCCATGTTTACTTCCATAAACACTGAGCACGCTCGCTGCGTGTGACGTCGTCGTGTCCTCTTCTGCGCATGCGGGACACTTTTGGCTCGTATGAAGTTCACACAGCAGATCACATACAAGTCGCATTGAACTGGAAACGTGAAGGAAGTCACAAAGAAATCCTCATTGAGCATCAAGTCCTGCAGTGTGAACGTAGCCAATCTGTGGGATTGTTCAGTCAGATAATACGCCGTCATCCTGATTGGTGACATTAAATGTCATGTCGGAGTCACAATCCAAGGCTGTCGCTATGTTAAGCCTGTTTTTATGGGTTCTGTTGGTTTTTCCTAAAAACCTGTCGGATAGCAGGTTTAGGATTGTTAAGGGTTGATTATCGACGTATAAAGAAGACATGAAGATGATTCAAACACACCACTGCTTGTGTTTCCAACATTTAACTTTGAGCTGCACCAATTTATTCATTTTTAATTTATTTTTAGATTTTATATTTGAATGGTGAGGAGATGACTCCAAATGTCTTTAATTCATAAATAATGTCACAAAAGCGTTCTTCCCAACCAGAGTGTGATTTAACATTTTTTTGAATGATTTCCTTTCTTCTTGTAAATCTCTTGCTCAGCTCTGTGACTTGAGTGTGAGGTGAGGAGCACAAAGCGTCGCTGGGTTTTAATGTGAAACGCTGCACACTTGACCTTGATGCGCGATACGTGGAGTGTTCTCCAGCGCTCTCAGGATGTATGAGATCACAGCTTCTCTTTGAATTTAGAATCTGTTGCATTCATGCCGCTCAGCGTGGAAACCGTCTGTCTGTCTGTCTGTCTCAGCTCCACACCTGACAGCTGACAGATGTTTCCCCGGTTTCTAATTTTAACTCTCTAAACCCCGTACGGTTTCCGGGGGCGTTTTTTTTGTCACATTTTTCTTCACTGTGGGCTCATTTTTCACAGCAACATAAAGTCCTGCAGCTCTATGGAAACAGCACAACCATGGGTAGAAGCAGAGAGAGCTCAAGAATATCGTCTTCACAGAATGTGACAGTTATAAAAAAAAAAGGGGAAGTATATAAAAAAAAAAGGGGAAGTAAGATAATTAAATGATAAATAAAAACATTTTTTGGTAATTTTTTGAATCACACATATAAAACAAAGACATGCTGGTGAAATGTGACGATGTTAAGCTCAGGTTTGTTTTCAGATGGACCTGCACACCACAGATGATGAGTTCAAAGACCGTCTGAAAGTTGAAAACATAACAATTTTCTCTGCTTTTATGTTGTAATGGCTGATAAATGGTGTAATTTTGGTGATTGTTTAAAAACATAACACACCTTTCAAACAGACCAGCAGGTTTTGGGGTTCGAGGGGTTAAAACTTCTCTTCCCCTCTCGATGATTCAGCGGTAGTGATATCTACAATTCACAGATCTTACTTGTTTCTGCTGACTGTAGATGATGAATTTGTTAATTCTACATTGATATATATATATATATAAAAGACCATAGCTTTCTATTTTTCCCGTCACACCTCCAGCAGCTGTATCGGGGGAGCTCACGTTAGCTGACTGATGAGTGCACTCCAGATGGACACCAGTCATGTCTCGGTAGTGGTGTTTTGTGGTCCAGGGAGACGTTATCCATTAACCCTGACCCAGCGCTCGCTGTCTCGCTGTCTGGCGGTCTACACTCACATCCCCCCCAACCCATCCAACCATCCATTAGTGCTGGCTACAAATGAAAGAGCAAATCCTTGGTTTACTGGGTCTGCGCTGCTTCCAGTAAGTGTCCACAGCCACGCCCTGTCGGTCCAACGCTGACCAAAGCTCTCATCCGCTGACTGCTGGGAGTAATGAAAGCACTGAAACCTTGAACCGTGTTACAGATTCACTCTTTAAGCTTAAAGCAGGTAGTGACTGATGCATGGCTCACAACTATCTACCCATAGAGACGTAGAGTCCAGTACAGCAGGGTGGACGCTGTTCCCGGCTCCCTGCAGCGTGGATGCTGATTGTCTTAATCTGATGCTAACTCTGTGGCGTGGAGACGAGAGTTTACGAGGCCTCTGTAGACTAGCAGCTCAAGGCTACATTAGCTTCTACTAAAACAACCAAGTGGCAACTTCTGGGGCTGAAAGATGAAGCCATTGCAGAAGTACCAAAAAGTGCAGTTCCTCCAATGCCCTCTAGAGGCTGGCTCCTAAAGCGAGTCACCCCTCAAAGACCTCCATGTTATAATGTCCAGCTTTACAGGAACATGTCTACAGGCTGGAACGAAGAAGCTTTTGGTCTCTCTAGCTGAGTTCTGCATTAATGATAAAACTGCACAGAGGTTTTATAAAACTCACCCGTTTACATTGTATTAAGGTTTGAAGTTATGCTGCTCTGACGGCCAGTTGGATGCCGTCATGCAGCTGTTCATGGCTCATGCTCCACCTATCTGCTCATTTTACGATTAGCCCTGAGTCAGGACAATCAGAGCCAGCACAATTAGCTTCTAAAAGACGGAGGGTTTGTATATTTTTGCATACTGTCGATGAGCGTACCGTATCAAAAACTAATGCATTGTGGGTGATGTAAAGGAAACCGTCCATTGCATTCTTGTGATTTCGTCCCATCCTTTTAGCTGTTGCTTTCATGATACAACCCAGATACAGGTTGGGTCTTTTTTTGTGTGTTTGCTGGGATGAAACCCTGAAACAAAACCAAAGAAACCATCCCTTTAACAGTGCTGTGCAGCCTGTACAACTCCTGTGTGCTCAACTCTTTGAGTAAAACTGAACAGAGTAGATCTTTATTGTCTTTGTTGAACAACAACAACAACGGAAGGCAGTCCGGCAGCTCTAAGCAGCATACAACAGCATACAACAGCAGACAAAAGAACACAAGTCACTGCACAAAGGGACCGTATATACCATCATACAGGAGGAGATTAGTTCTACTCTGGGCTTGAAAGCAGGTTGGAGTGGAAACTGTTTGAAGAGCTTTGTCCAATTTCAATTAAAGTTCAACACAAACTAGAAGTTGTGGGTTGTTGTCTCTGGCCAGCTGTTGCTTTGTGGCTGACACATCACTACGTTTTGTATTTGCAGCTTACTTGCATTACAAGCTTTAAATGCTGGTGGATCTAATAGAGGCATAAATAAAGCAAAGCTCTACGAAGGCTTCAGTTCAGTGACTGTCATTTGCACTGTATGTTTCCATGATCCTTTTTTTTTATTTGTAGTCTTTGCCTCTATGCATCATTTTGCTGCCGTGCACCTCCCCGCCCCCCACCACCATTAAACATTCATCTAGTCTAATCCATCTCTATATTCCTACCAGCCTCCCTCTTCCCGTCCCTTCTGCTGCTGTCTCTCCCACCATTTTTCTTGCTTTTTTCCGTCATACTTCCATGATTTGTTTGGCTTCCCTTCCCCTCCCCACTTCGCCGCTCCATCTCTCCTTGTTATCCTGTGCATTTATTTAATGGCGCTGTGCTTCCCCCTCTCACACACCCGTCCTGCTTTATTGGGACATGCACTTAAGGGAATCACTTTCTCGGACCATTTTCCCTTCCCCTCTGCTCCCGCCCAACAAACTCCGCCGCCCACCCCACCCCGTCTTCTGCCTCACGTACAGGTTTTAAAGAAAACATTAGTTGAGAACACAAGGTTAGAGATGCACAAATCCCAAACTGAAGTGTGTGCACGACAGTATTTGTTCCATCGGGGAGGTTTTGGTGCTCAAACCCTAAAAGCTGCTGGAAGATTAAAAGTTATGTGACACCAAAATGGTACGATTCATCAGCTAGAAAATGTTCAAACAGAAAACGGATTGTCAACTGTCAGACGGCCCTTGAACTGCTCATCCGTGGCGAGGCGGTCCATCTGTAAACTTAGCTATAAATCATGTTTCACAAAAACTGCT
This sequence comes from Stegastes partitus, assembly GCF_000690725.1. NCBI lineage: Eukaryota > Metazoa > Chordata > Actinopteri > Pomacentridae > Stegastes > Stegastes partitus. The sequence goes on from NW_007579452.1 coordinate 85,334, forward strand.
TTATTTTACATGTTATTTAACTATTCAACCCCCCAAAACATGCATTGATTATCTTACATTGTTGAGATATTATGTTTTGGTTGTTTGCATTCTCGGGGCTGCCAGGTGGTGCAGTGGTTAGCACCGTTGCCTCGCAGCTAGAAGGTCGCTGGTTCGCGTCTTCCTGCGTGGAGTCTCCATGTTCTCCCCGTGCAGCGTGGGTTCTCTCCGGGTTCTCCGGCTTCCTCCCACAGTCCACAAACATGCTGAGGTTAATTGGTGATTGTAAATTGTCCGTAGGTGTGAATGTGAGTGTGCTTGGTTGAAAAAATGCATAAAAAATAAAACTGCATCGCTAAAATTCTGCCTTTTTTAAGAACCGGAAAATGTGAAAGAATTGTCGGATTGTCGACTTCCCAACAGTCCTTGAACTACCCGTCCGTGACATGAGAACCTGAACCAGATCTAAGCCTGAAATTTTCTTGTGATAAAAATTTGCCTAAAAAAACAAACCGTCTGCACCAGAATCTGTAAAAACGATGATTCTGAGCTTCTCGGTGCGACCAGGCGGCCGTCGGTGACTCGGTGTGGACACGTTCTCTGAGCGTTACCTTCCTGTGAATGAAGCCGTCCTGATATTTGGGCTCCCGTGGCCCTTGTTTAGCCGTGTTGTTTTCATCTGCTCATTCCTGTGAGACGACTTGGCCTGGAGTGACCCCAGCCTTCCTCCTCTACCTCCTTCCCCTCCTCTCCAGTCAGCAATTCATTATCTGACCTAACCAAGCACACAAGCCCCGATTCATTTTTCTCCTTCCCTCTCTGCTGCGCCTCCCCCCGCCGCCTCCTCCATCCCCACGCCTGCCTGCCTGCCTGCCTGTAATTGTTGATTGTCCTTTCCAGTTTGTGCCTGCAGCAAGCTCACGTAGGTGCCCACACACACACACACACACACACACACACACACACACACACACTGCATCTTTATCTTTTTATAGCTCTGTCTTGTTAGGCAGGGAAAGCAGATTTCTCCCCAATGAACAGTAAGCATCTCCTGCAGCCAAAAGTGCTCCGTGTTATATAACAAGGGACTTAAAAGTATGTCGCAGAAGTCTGAGCAGTCCGTTACGCTCCCCTCCTCACTCCTGTATTGATGTAACGACGGCGTTCATGTTGTGGTTATTTGCGCTTTTCTCTGAGAGACAGTTATGAAACCGCTAACAGGAAGCTGTGGTTTCAGTCTGGTGCGACGTGTGTTCCTGTCTGCTGGACTGAGGTGAAGAAACGCTCCTCGTGCACGTGTCAAAAAAACCCGACGGCTACTGAAACCAGAAGGCAGCTGAAATCGGTCAGGAGTGCATTTAAATACAGAGGGGCAGATGTTTGTGTTGTTCAGAAGGTGACGCTGACTGGCATCACTTACCAGCCCTGTTTCTCTAAAACTGTCAAGCAAATTTGAGCTGAACTTTTGAAATGTCGCAAAAAAAAAAAAAAAAAAACGAAAATGCAAATTAGGCTCCATTAGCTGCTTTGGAGCGAATAAACCAGGCGGATGAGCGTCACCAGAAGTGTACGCTGTGGCTGTAATGAACGGAGAGGAAGATGCCAGAAACTACACCAGCTGTGTGCTAACTGTCTGAAAAATGGAGTCTAACATTAATTCAGGCAGCATGAAAGTCCTTTTTATACGCCTTCCAGTCATGTGTGTTTACAGCAGCTCTCTTACTGTAGCAGCGTTTGCATGAGCGAAGCCGAGTCCTGCATCCTGGCTGCTGCCTGCTCTCCTGAATTATCCCCCGTCAGCTCTGGGAGCAATTACTTGAAAATGAAATTTGAGTTGTTTTAGCAGTTTCACGGCATGATTTGTTTTCATAATTTTCTTTGTTCGTGTTTTTCGCTCAGGCCTGGGTGATAAAGGTGGTATGTAGTGCCAACAGACGCCTCATCAACAGCAGTAAGAAAACCTCGGCGTGGTGTGGTGGCTTCGCCCTGATTGACCTTCGGTAACCTCTGGGTTTTACTTGTTTTTGTCATTCAATGCGTATTAAGGTCAGATAGTTATAGTGCACAACCGTAAATATACGTGTGTCCGTTTGTCAAAGTTTTGCCAACAATAAAGTTGACAAAAAGAATAACATGGTTCAAATCGGATCGAAGTTTTTTTCTCCTAAATCAGGGGTGTCAAACTCTGGCCCGTGGGCCAAATTTGGCCCACTTTGTAATTATATTTGGCCCGCGAGACAATACCAAATGACTACTAGAGCTGCCTCCGGTATTGTACTGTACAGCGCATTCACCGCTAATACTACAAATCCCATAATGCCCTGTTGTTGTTTTGGCATGTCAATCAGGACAGGACCCAGAAACTCCCTCTCCTCTGTGACAGTAGGCATAGCGACTTCACACTACAACTGTCACTGTGCCACTGATGTGTTTTTTTATTTATAATTTTATTTTGCATGTCTTCACTATTAAGTTATATATAATGTATGGTAATAAGCGTTGCTTGTTCCATATTCAATGTTAAAGCAAAATTTGTTTCGGTCCATATTAAAAGGTTCATTTGTTGAATGTTGGCCCGCGACTTTGTTCAGGTTTTAAATTTTGGCCCACTGTGTTTTTGAGATTGACACCCCTGTCCTAAATTATCAATATTTATCAGTATTGTCTGAAATCCATCCATCATCTCTACACCTTAATCCTCACTAGGGTCATGGGGGGCGGAGCCTATCCCAGCTGACTCAGGGTGAAAGCAGGTTCACCTGGACAGGTAACCAGTCTATCACAGGGCTACACTTAGAGACAGACAACCAAGCACACTCACATTCACACCTACGGACAATTTACAATCACCAATTAACCTCAGCATGTTTTTGACTGTGGGAGGAAGCCGGAGAACCCGGAGAGAACCCACGCTGCACGGGGAGAACATGGAGACTCCACGCAGAAAGATCCCGGGGGCCCCAACGGGAACCCAAACCGCCAACCTCCAACCGGGAAGCCAACGATGCTAACCACCGCGCCACCTGGCAGAACTATCGTCTGAAATGAAACACTTAGTTGTGACTAACATTCCAGCTATAGGCCCCATGTGTGATGTCGTTACCTGGATTTCTTATTTTTGTGAGATTTCAGTGTCATCCGTGGATTATGTTGCCAGAGCTGCGTATCTTGGCAGTAACTGGCCAAACTTGTTGCAAGTTTCCTGACTGAAATTAGAAGTTTCGACACTTCCTATTAGCAAGTCAGCTGTACGTCTCATCGTGAGCGTGTGTTTTTCTTCAGCCCGAGGCTATTTTATGAAATTTTCACCTGAACAGTTTCCCCACATTCAGTTCAGCTCCACTGCTGTGAGGTCAGAATGAAAAACCTTCTATTCTTGGGAGAATTTAGAAATAAGCTTCCACCAGGCCGGAGAGAAATGGATGAAATTCATGGACAACACCAGAGTTTTGGTTATTAAAAAAACAACAACAAAAAAAACAAGAAAAACAAGCATGTCATCAGCAAACTGCTTCACCTGAAATGAAATTGTTGCTCACAGAATCAAGGACAAGCGGTTACAAACGGCATCGCTCCTTGTTGTGGTTCGAGCTGTATTCCTAAAATTCATGGTCAGTAAACAACGGATGTTTTCCATCTGCTTGTCTGACACGGTTCTAATTTGCACATCCTTGAATGGAAACAGAGAAGATTTTTTAAAAAGCAAAACAGTTTCTTCAGTTGACTGAGGTGGAGGTGGTTGTGTGTCCATCTGCAAAATGTAATCAAGCCCACTGGAACCACACCAAGAAGCGACGACATGATTCCTCAGCATCCACTGAAGCTTGTACGGTAAAAGATATTTGCACATGAAAGCATCAGACGTGTGTGGAGCAACAAACCGTAACCTTCCCCAAAGTCACACATTAAACCAACACATATGCAGCTGTGCATCATGTTTTTTTTCAGTTCCACTCTGTTATTCCTCGCTGTCGTTTTGCAAAGATTTAACGGCACAGACTGGATAATTAGCGCCACCAGCCGTTTGTGTCAATGAACCAACTACTAATATTTGCGTAGCAGTAGTGTGTAGAAACAGGCATTATTTCACATTTACTTTGACAAATTTTGTTGAAATTAGATTAAAATGTTTGCTGTGTTTGGATGGGAATCCATCTGATGGCTGTTCTGTTCCCTCCAGCGCTGCTCTGCTATCCACAGGAACCACAGGACTGAATATTCTGCTCTCAGTTTGCATCCTAAGTGCTGTGACTGACGGTTAAAGGGTGTAATCAGTGATATCAGTGTCTGCACAGTCAACCATAAATACAGCTGAACAATGCAGCGGTCACTAGAAGTCGGTTTTGTGCTGCGACTTCAGATATTTTGGCGAGAAAACGTCGACTGTCTGTGAACATATTGCTGATGTTTTCAGTATCAACGTATTTGCAACCGACCAAATACAGAAGTTCGTGTTTCCTCACCGTGTCCTCGTTCTGCGAGCGTAAAGGGAAGCAGCGTACTACCAGTTCTTGGTTTAGCAAAGTTATTTATTGCTCAGCAAATAAACAAATGAACAAAGAAGGCTGAACTACAGAGGGAAACATGGCCTGTGGGTTCTGCTAAATAAAAGAAAAGAGTCAAAATGGAGCAAAGTTCCAACGTTCTGAAATAACGATATGAAAAACAACAACTAAAGACCAAACACTCAGGACACGACCAGCAGCAGTGTGACCAGGACCAGACTCAGACTACAGGAGATCCTGAGCTGATGTTGGGTCAGAATTATTTGGTATTGTGGAGGTTTTGTCTAAAACATCCCAAACTGTCTGCAGACTCACCCTGATGATATCAAACTTGTTGCGCCTGCGCCCGGAGCAGCAGACTCTGCTGCAGCGCTGAACGTTTGAATCCTTGAGGCGATCAATAGCCACAGTTATTAAAACTAAACTCTCCCTGAAGAACAGACAAACTGTGTTGACCACATCACCCCATCTTCTCATCCAGACTAATTCAGACCTTTTTTTTTTTTTTACCCCTCGCAGTAAAGATATCACCAGCGTTTCAGCGAGTTGTTGCTCCGATTCGTTTCCACCTGCTTCCCGATGAGATCACGTGAGGCGGCGCTCTGATCGCTGATCGCTCAATAACACGCTGCGCTTGTGATGCCCCGTTATCTTCTAATCTTTTAGCGTGTACATGTCTGCGATTAGAGAGAAGAATATCTGTGAAGTTTCTCCTAGCGTGTGATGCAACCCCATCTCAAAATCTACTCAGATTTTTACAACTCCTGCAGCCTGAGCCGGCGTAGCAGTGTGTGGCTGACGGAGTGTGTGCAGGTGTGCAGTTACTAAGCCTGGCCCAGTTTCCAGACAGTGGGATGAATGACTCAGTACAACAAATCCAAGCTAGCTCACAGCTACAAGCAGCTACTAGCAAAGCCATTATCCAAGACGTAGACACCAAACAAGCACTTGGAAGAGATTATAGACACAAGTGGCACAAAGGTGAGCTGCTCGTGTTAAGACACAGCCGCCCTGGTTGACGGAGTTCATGCATGTGTCTGTGATTCTCAGTCATCCAGGTCATGGTTAGTCTCGTAGATCAGGGGTGTCCAGTCCTGGTCCTGGAGGGCCACAGTCCTGCATGTTTTAGATGCTTCCTTCTTCCAGCACACCTGATTCACATGATCAGGATGGTTATGAGGCTTCTGCAGAGCTTGATGATGAGCTGATCATTTGAATCAGGTGTGTTCTTAAGAGGGAAACATCTAAAACTTACAGGACTGTGGCCCTCGAGGACCAGGACTGGAGACCCCTGTCGTAGATTAATCGTAGTAACTGGACCTGCTTGAGTTCCTTGAAGACGTTCCACCTCTCATCCAAGAGTCTTCATCAGCTCTGACTGACTAGTTGGGAGTTCCACATGCTGATATCCTGAAGGAGACATTAACACCTGAGTTTTAATTGGGGATTTGTTGCTCCTCCCCCTCGCTATGTGACTCGTTAGTGCTCCTCCTGCCACAGTGGGGTTCGTTAGGGTCTTTAGTGGCTGGGTGTGGATGTGGGTTCATCTTCCTGGGGAGAGATCTTAGGACTGAACTGTAAACAGGTGAGAGGTGATGCCTCAGACCTCCACCTCTGCTGAGGGATGCTCTGTCCACTTAGATGGCTTCTTTCACTTCTCTCTCTCAGCGCTGGTGCACATTTAAACCAGCTGCAGCGTTACTGGAGCATCGGACTGTATGGTGGTCCAGGAATGGAAGACTAGGAGACTGGGTTGGACTGGTGCAGAAGTACTGCAGTGTTGGGTAGAAACATCATACGACAGCACCAGTGTTCATAAATTCCCCATTTGAGTTCAGAATCGGTTTGAAAGCAGCGTGAACGAAGCCGACTGCAGCTGCTCGTCTCTTCTTCCAGCCTCCTTTCAAGGCTGCAGATGTGATGCTGAAAGATGGCTGCTTGAGAGAAGGACAAAAAAAACCAGAAGGAAAAAACAACTTTACTCAAAAAGTTAATCAAGTGACTTCTGTATCTTTGTGCCCTTCCCTCCTCCTCGTCCTCCTCCTCCTCCTCCTCCTCCCTCCGCCGCTCCACCTCCACCCCTTCTGGAGGCATGACGGGGGAGTGTAGATTATAGCTTATCCCTGCTCTGCTCGGCTCTGCACTGCCTCGCTCTGACAGCGAAGCCCTTTCACCTACATTCACTGAGGCTGCCTAGACACACACACACTCACACACACACACACACACACACACACTCACACACACACACACACACACGCTCACACACACAGTAGGTCTGCCTGCCTGGTCTTGTCATGCAGAGTGCAGCAGTGCTCTGCAGTCTGACATGGCTCCCTACAGGAGGGAAGTATTTACCATCTGTCTACATTTAGGTTCTCTCTCTATCTTTTCTCCTCTGCCCTTGTCTCCTTTTCTCTTCCTCAGCCCTCCTCCTCCTCCTCTCTCTCTCTCGTAAATAGATACGGGAAGCAGAAGAGGAGGAGAAAAAATGCTGTAGCAGGAGACCAGTTGACCTAAAATAAGTCACAGTTAGCTGTTGCATAATCAGAATGGTGCCTTTTTTTCCACTTTATTCTGAGTGTTGATGACTGACGTGCTGTCCAGGAGAGCACTCAACGGTGTGATCGTTACGGCGATGTGCAAATATAAAACCTTCTAGGGACAGTTTTGATTCAACACAAGAACTGAGTCGTCTCTAAAAACGAGCAAATGCATCATGGTTTAATCAGAAGCAGATGAGTGGTGTTGCAATCATGGACTTCTCAGAGTTATAAAATGCTGCACCGGTCTGTGACCCGACCCCGGATTAGGGGAAGGAAATGGACGCATGGATGGAAAATGTTGCGTCAGTGATAAAGGTCCAGTTACGCCAAATGATATGTTCAAGAGGAATTTTTGTTTTGGTAGAACTAAGTCTGCTTTTCTTTAAAAACATCGTTGACAGATTTTTCAGGAGTCATCAGGTTTAGTTTTGAGGTGAGTCGATACGTTTGCTTGGTTTTCAAGTTTGTAGGGAGCATTTGGGGCTAATTTTCTAACAGTATGTGAAAACTCAGGCGAGAGCTGACCTGCAACAATCACTTAATTAATGGTTAATCGATTATTTGCCATCGATTAAAAGCATAACAATCAATGAGGCCAAGGATGAAGGACGTGCATGTCAGAAGACGTATCGTCCATCACCTGTAGCACCTGGTTCCTCACTGGTTATTACTGAAGTGACCCAAGGAGACATTTGGACTTCTGGCTGGTCCATGCTGGAAGCAGAGCGCCTTGGTTGGGTTTAAATAAAACCATGACAAAGTCTTCTCTGTAGGACTGGACCATGTCATAGCGTGCACGGTAACACCAGTGTAATGTTAGGGGATGAGATGAAGTTGAAATATCGCGATAAAATTTGAGTGAAACACCGTTGTTTTCATCCGGTCCAATGCAGATGGAGCGAGAAGCATGGCGGTGAGCGAGGAGGAGGGCGAATGCATCGAGGGCTGGACCCGGATATCAGAATAGTCCGTCGCTGTGGTGGCGTCCACATAGCAATTTAGAGATCTGAATATTTGCCCGCCGCCCGCCCCCAACTGTCCATTAACGAAGATGGCTATATCAGCACGAGGAATAATGCCCATTGTTAGCATGTCGTGCTATTGGTTAAACAGTTATTGATTATATCTCTACCAGTGACTATAAAAAAGTCCCTTTAGATGCAGCTTTATTTAAATGATACACAGATGACAACAAAAAGACAAACGCGGGCCGGTAGCACGCTAGATGCTAGGAGGTCAGCTGACTGTCCACAACTCAAGACAAGAAACAGTTCCAGACGAATCTAAATGGTCGTGTTTGAGATCCTGTCCGACAAAATGTCTGCCAACGTCTAGAGTCCTGAAGGAAGGCCGGGAATACAGCCGAGTCGACAACCTCACCAACTCCAGTCTGTGATCCCGCTCTCCATCAGCGCCAGTCGAGCTCATACTTGGTTGCTTCATGACGTCCGTTCTGTTGCAGAGATGCCGTGTGTCAGAACAACAAATAGCTTTTCCTCTAAGAATGGAAATGATTCAAATCTCATTTTTTTCAGTGTATTAAAGACATCACCAACTATCTGGAGAACTGATCAGTCTGAGTAACTTTCAACAACAAAACAAGCAAATGAAGTGCAGCTATAACATAATAAGACTCCTGCTGTATTTAGTTGTATTTATTTTGAGCAGAACTTGGTTTACGTTGATCGGATGCGGTTCAGGCTTCACGCTGTGGTTTGAGCTCATTGGTCAGTAGCTGCTTCTTGCACATTTTGCAGCGCGTCTGAATCAGAGTTTAAACGTCCTCCTCGTGTGACGTTCCCGCTTTTGACGGCGTTTCATGCGATAATGCTTCATCACATGTTCTGAATCTATTACACAGTAAATATCGAGCTGAAGCTTGACTTCAAAAACATTTTATCACAAATCGAATCTGTCGGAAAAATGAGATCTATTCCCCAAAGCACTGAGCTCAACACACACCAAGTTGGTTATCGTCTGTAGATAAAAAAAAAACCAGACGGCCTTGATGAATAAACACCTCGTCCTGGTCCGTCTTCCTTCTCAGCGTCGTGGAGTTTTCCAGGATGTGGAGGAAGCACTGCAGCGCCTCCAGGTCTCTGCTAATTGGATTCAATGCAGGTTCTTTGTGCTCCCCCGTTGTGTTTTTTTTTTTTGGAATGATGAAAGTCAGCGTGTAATTTCTGCCACAGAGGGCTTCGTCTCTGGTGAGCTGTTGTGCAGATCAGAGTCTGCACAGGCCTATGAAGTTCCTCCTGTTTGGAGAGCAGCAGCCTTAACTACAGCAAATTAGATTCAGTGAACTTTGTCGGACCCGTTTTCACAAAGAGAGCCTTTCATTCCCCTCACAATATTACATCAGTCAACTTTATTGATTAGTGCAAAGCTTAATAATTCATTAGAGCAAACTTAGGCAGGAACAGCTACAGAAAACGGTTAATTACATCCAAAACAAACAAATAAAAAAACACAACAAACAACAACTAAACTCATTTTTGCTACTAGTAGAGCCATACAAGTAGATCTGTGACAATCAATTCATCAGCGGTCGACAATGTCAAAGAGCAGCTACTTTGAAAACTGATTTATTGGTTTTGAATAATTTTTTTTAAGAAAGAAAAAGTCCTTTGATGCGAGCTCCTTCCTGGTGGGATGAAACAAGTCTTCAGAAAAAATAAAAACATTTAAAGACGCACAGTAGATGTGCTCACTGTTTATTTGATGTCACAGATATTGGACATAATAACAGAGGCTCCACATACCGTCGTCATTAGGGTCTGAGCGCTACAGTGGGTACTACGTCATTACTTCTTCGTCACAAACAAACGTGTTTTTCAGGTCCTAAACGTACTCAAAAACTCACAAAACTTGGCACACACATCAGACCCAGTGAAAGATTTTATAATTAGGGGGAAATACACACCTCAATAGAAAACTGGCTCCACAGCGCCACCTAGAAAATTTCAACAGAGTCCCATCGGCAGCATGTCTGACCTCAACCTACGCAATGTGGTAGGTATACGGAGGAGGTCAGGACGAACAAAAAGTCAGTAACAGCCACACCCTAAACCCAACAGGAACCCAACCAGAGCTAGCTCCTCCTAGGCGGTTCGTCACAGAGCGCTGAAACGTGGGTAGCATGTAAAACACATTTATAAGTGCGCGCTCTACGAGTCTGGAGCGTTTTCCATCACCGACGCTGCTACCTGCTGGTTGTGCCGCCCCCAGATGGCCGATGAACGCAGCCATGCTCCACAAACAAGCTCTGTTAACAAGCCGACTCGCTTTCTGTGTGTGAAAAGGCTCATAAGCACGAGTTCACCAGTCGGACAAATGCTAATTCATTTGTGCCTCTGCAAACGGCCATTAAGCACGGCCTCAATTCTGCAAAACGCGCGGACAGGTTGAAAGATTAATACAAATAAGCGTCTGAATGCTGAGTGATGGTACCTGTGGCTAAACAGCTTGTCGGGTTCCGTGTCCCGTGTATAATAACCACACAGGACGATGCACTTTGGAATAAATATCATCTTTTCTCACTCCTGCCTTCCAGCAGGGCAGCTGATTGTTAGCTCCGTCTTAATTAGGGCGCCTTGGGGTCGGCTGGGACTAAATTAGACCATGCTGATTTGGCCGTCCTCCACATCTCGCTCGCTTGCTCGCACACACACACACACACGATTATTTCATCCCGCTAAAGCTTCCTGTCAGCAACTCAGAATATACTGTGACTGCTTGTAGCTTCCAGCTCGTATCTGTTATCACTCCCATTCACTCCCAGACTGTCTGTATTGTGATATGAATGCGCAACCCGGCATCTTATCAGCTTACAAATGGGAGCACATTGCACACATTGAAGATTGCAAAGGCAAAGATCACGTTACCAAGTGAAACACTCTTATTTTACGTGCATTAAAATACATTTTAGTACAGAAGTAGTGGAATTAATGGAAATGCGAGAAGCAGCAGCAGCAGCACAAACAGCGTGCAGTTATTGTTGTAGTAGCAGCAGAGGCGGTAGATTTAATCAGCAAATTGATGTGTAAATTCCCCAGAATACGTGTATCAGACGGTAAGACATCGGAGTAGAGTGGTGACGAACATGATCAGTGGGTTTGGAGTTCACGAAGCAGCCGGTTGGCTTCGACACAGATCCATTGTGTGAAGTCCAAAACCTCATTTCAACAACATCCAGGCTCTCCATAAAAAAACTGCTGAAACGCTGGATTGGAGGCGGTTGTCAGCTATATCCAAAAATGGCTGCTTTATTATTAATATTTTAAAATGTGCATCACATTTGTAGGACTGCCAGAGGGGCCAGTGTTTTTGTTCTATGGTGTAGTCATGGCTGTTGCCCTTCAGCGTTTATCGCTATGACTGAGTTATTGAGGACGCAGTCGGAAAGACGCCATCACTCGTCTGACTTTGTGTTTTTGTGAAATGGCATTAGTCATCCGGCTAGCAACCCACGGAGAAGATTTCAAGATAATGTTTGAACAGTTGCTCTGTGGGCTCCTTGTCGTTTACGTTCTGTGGTAGAGGCCGCTGGGTTCAGGGAGATAGACTCTACATTAAAGATGGACGTGGCCAACGAGAGGGGCACCCATTGGTTAAAGCTTTGAGGTTGGAAATCATCACTATCTTGCTCTTTTGAAACATGATAAGCGAGTGTTAAGTCTGATTAAGAAGTCACTATACACACTGATACAATAGAAGCCAGTTACACCCTAAAGTCCACCCTGCTTTATCGTCTGTTTTACTATAAATAGAAAATGAAAATCATGTCATCAGGTGAGAAGCAACCAGAGGAGTCGCCCCCTGCTGGCTGGTTTCAGGCACTTTGGCGTTGGCGTCACCCAAAGACAACGTCCATCTGTAGTTTACAGCCTGCAGCGGTGTTTAGATCAGTGGTACATGTCAGAGTAACATCCACATGAACGCCAGGACCCAAAGTTTACCAGCAGAACCCTGCATTGTAATCAGATTATCAACATTTACCTGGGGCTGCAATTTGGTGGTTAGCACCATCGCCTCGCAGCTGGAAGGTCGCCGGTTGGCGTCCCGGTGAGGACACCCGGGATCTTTCTGCGTGGAGTCTCCATGTTCTCCCCGTGCAGCGTGGGTTCTCTCCGGGTTCTCCGGCTTCCTCCCACAGTCCAGAAACATGCTGAGGTTAATTGGTGATTGTAAATTGTCCGTAGGTGTGAATGTGAGTGTGCTTGGTTGTCTGTCTCTAAGTGTAGCCCTGTGATAGACTGGTTACCTGTCCAGGTGAACCTGCCTTCACCCTGAGTCAGCTGGGATAGACTCCAGCCCCCCATGACCCTGGTGAGGATTAAGGTGTAGAGATGATGGATGGATGGATGGATGGATGGATGGATGGATGGATGGATGAGTGGGCATTTACCTATCAGTAGTTTGAGTGTTGTGTTTGGTGTATTTCCGATTATAATACAAAGTCTGAGCTAATCATCTGGTTCCATTACTTGTATGTATTTTAGAGCTACACATGTTGTGAATTTTCTTGTCGTAATACAATGGAAACAAGAAGTAAAGTGTTGGTTTGACCTAAAATTACAAATGTGAAAGAGGAAGTTTAGAAGAAGGGTTCATCCTCAGAGGATCAAGAATATTCACACCAAATTTCATGGCAGTCAGTCCAGTTGCTTTTGTGGAGGAACAACGTACCAACAGAGCGTTGCTGAGATGCCACCTCCTCCCTGGATATGTCGCTCTCTCTGTACTTATCCAGGTGTTTGTGAACACTGTAGATGTTGTTGTAGTTTTTACTACAAACTGATTACTCAACAGATGTGGACAGCTGCGATAAGCCTCCCATTTGCTGACGGTTGCATCCTGCTTCCTTCCTCTTTCCCTTCCTGACTGCTAAATAAGAAACAGCAGCAGAAGGAGGCCAAGCCAACAAGGTTCAAGCTAAACGTGTTAAACATTAAAACAATCCAGTCAAACGCTCAACGTCAAGCATTTCAGATAACATTGTTCTCCATTGAACATCCAAGGCTTTAATGTGGTGTGTGCATCAGTTCTCCTCTCACACAGATACTCGACTAACAAACCAGCCTGGAGCAAATGTGGTTAAAAAACAAAACAAAAAAAGCACCTGAGCTATTCATATGTAGTGTGTACATGTTTTTCATCCTCTTGATAGCAGCCTCATTCACAGCAAAGGTTGCTATAGTGTTGCCAAGGAAACTCAGGATGTGTCTGTTATTGGTTCAGCTGTATCCAGGCAGCCCATATTACCACAGACACACACACAGAAACATAATAACGCTCCCCCTCCTGCACAAACACCGTGCATATGCTCTGTGGGTGCAGCAAATTCACAGGGCGACTCGATTTGTTCTGGTGCTCTGGCGTACTACGTTCAACACGTTTTCAGTACGAACAAACTGTGAACGCAGCACGAATTTTACGTTTTCGATTTCAAGGATGATGTCCGAGGCTTCAGAAATGAAGGTGCAGTTTTAGATGAAACGGTGAAAATAAAACTAAATTTGTTAAATAAAGTAAAACAGGTGATTCATCATCAGTTGATCTGTCTGTATGTTGGATACGGCGTGTTGTGAATGAACCAGGAGTGTCCAAAAGTAAGAGTTGTGTCAAAAATGTGTGTCTAAGTGTGCGCTTACGTAATCTTCTGGAGTTTTATTCAGTGTAACGGTGGGTTTCATTTTGGAACGGGTGCTAGTTCGGCCTTTTTAGGGTGAATACAGTTAAAATAACAGAAGATAAGCACATGCAGGATACTTCTGTCTAAAGTGTCCTTATCCTGCTCAGGACATCCAGCTAGATTAGACATCACACTGTGTCCCTGCAGCCTTCTCTTTCTTTTTTCTGCAGATTCCAGGTCAGTCTTGTGTTGTTCAGCAGTAAATTTGATTTACCGTAATTTCCAGACTATTGAGGCACCTGAATACAAGCCACACCCACTGACTTTAAAAAGAAAAACATGTGCATACGTAGGCCGCAGGTGTCCACGCTGTAACATGATTCACACAGAAAGATTTTTTAAACTTTTAATGAAATACGTAGCGGTAACGTACACAAATACGTAGATGCTTTTTTTCTGAACAGTTCCTGTAACACGGCTGGTTAAAGAAATAAAACTCTACCAGGAAAAGTCACTGATCGCTATCTTCATCTTCCTCCTGCACTAAAACCACTAAAGTCGTCTTCTTCAGTGTCTTCAGGAGCTGAACAGCCTCAGAATCACTTCATCACTTCCTCAGTCTCTCTGTCGGTGTCACTCTCAACGTCGCTTTGGTCTCGAGGCAAATTTGTAAAAATCATAAAAATCCATAAATTAGCCGCATCGTTGTTTAAGCCGCAGCGTTCAAAGCGCCTGAAAAAAGTAGCGGCTTATAGTCCGGACATTACGGTACTAAAGTAAATCTAATAAACCTGAATCTTACAAACCTGAACCAAAGAAAACACGTACAAACCGATGTTCTTTATTTACATATAAAAACAATTTCATTTGTATCGTGTCTTTACATTTCAGTGACGATAATCCGAAATCTTTAAAAATGGGTCAGAACTACTTGATGCATGGATGGAGGGCGGCTGTGTCCGTATGGGAGCAACAACAGGAGGGTAGAATAGCAGTTAGTTAAGGAGTTAAGGAGTCTTGGGAGCTTCGCTATTGGTTGTGAGGGAAGGCCAGCCTTTAGCAGACCCGGTCCGCCCCTTGGCCCCGCCCCTGGCTCCGCCCCCTGCCTGCAAATGCCCAAATCAGCAGAGACAAGTGGCATCATGAGGCGGTCTTGTAGCTCTGGGTGGAGGAACATGTGTCCGACACCAACGTGGAACCTGAGCATCACGAGGAAAGTCTTCAAAGAACAACCGAATCGTTTTCTGTACTCAGATTAATTCAGACAAAAAGGGACACAACACAACACACACCGCATCATGAAGCCAGCACAGTAGAAGCTGTATCAACGGAGGGTCGATGGGGTTCATCCTCTGGGGACCATGAACGTCTGAGCCGATCTGTGTACCAATCCATCCTGTAATTTATATTGTGTGAGAACCAAAGGGAGGAATGATATTACATCCCTACAGCTGTTTAAACACAGTGTACAGGATAAAACTCTTAGAGTTCTGGTCGTCATGGAGGTTTTTAGTCAGGCTGCCTAAACTCACATCCTCATTTTACATGTTTACTGCGCTGCGAATTTAGCCTTTCAGATTTAAAAAATGAAACCGTGAGTCACTGGATGGATGAAAAAGCCTTTTCAGTTCCAACCGAGCGATTCTCTTCAAATCGGTCCACGACAATAGACCTGCAGCCGGCGAGAGAGAAGACAAAGGTGAGCTCATTGATTCCTCCATGAATACAAAAGCTCGCCTTCTGCTTCTGCGTCTTTCTGTTCATATCACTTGCTCCACTGATTTCACAGGTGTTGTTGGTCTCTTTGTAATTATTATTTTTTTTATGTTTTGTCTTTCTTTTGTGGCGTCTTGTAATAATGCCAAGTGCAGAGAGAGAGCTACCTTTGAAGCAAAGGCAGGAAAAGAGTGTTAAAAAACCCAGAGGTGGATCCTTGGAGAGATAAAGTGACATTTGCCTTTCTGTCTAGTGCAGAGGCCAAAGTGTCTGAATGGAAACTGAACAGAGAAAACATTTCCTGCCTTCTGTGGGCTGCATTCTGCTTTTCCTTTCTTCGCTCTGTTGTAGTTTATTTACCAGCTTGTACCTCATGATGTGAACCCGTTCTTCTGGAAGTCCTTCACATTTTATTTCTGTTCAGTTAAACCTCTGAAGTGTTTTAACTGCTGGTTGCCAAAAGGTGCTCATTGAAATATGTGATGAACGAGCGCAATGTTTGAGTCTCTGAATATTTCAATAACGGTGGGAAGTACAATCCTTCTCCTTGGCGTACGCTTGTCCTGAAATGTTTTATTTAGAAGCGTGTGAAAGCGTTCTCCCGCAGATCAAACTCATTCATGAGCGGAAAGAAAAAATGGATTGCACTCGCTCTGCTCCCACATGGATCCAGATGATCCACCTAATGAAGACAATTATCCTTCTTTCAGCCACATCAGGATTGCTCGGCCTTCATCTCTCACTATCTCCTGCTGTAGCTGACATCTGATGGCTTCGCTGCACGCAGGTCTGAAAGTCTAATAATGTGACTGAGTGCTGTTGTGAAGCACTAAATGTCTTTATGGACAAATTCATTCATTCAGATGACATTAAACAGTAACTTTGTTTTATTTGCATTTTATTTAACGTGACTCTTGAGCTCCGTCGGACGACTGAAGCTACCAAGTGCTCAAAGGGAAAAAGGCAGCTGGAATCGAACTTATTTAAAATGTACTCTGGCTGCAGGTTAGTCGTTTAAAATGTACGTTTTTGCAACGAAGAACGTTAACATCAGCTTCCTGATGCAAATTCCCAACGATATCCAGTTCACCATCATGAAGAAATTAGAAAATACAATCGTGACTCGATAATCAGACACTAAATGTAAAACCTTCTTTTATGTCGGATTGTCAAGACGGAGGTCCAGATACGAGGAGGGCTTGATGCTGGAAGAGGCATTAGTTGTTAATTATTGTTCATAGTTGTTATAGTAACTAGTAGGGCTGGTCCCAATAGCACTTTCTGCTCTCTGGATATTCAGGCCCAATTAATGATGAATATTCGAATATTCGTCCCGGTCGGGGGACACTTCCACCCCGGGGCAGCGCTCTGACGGGGTGGAAGTGTCCCGAACACACAGGCAGTACTTGGCTGCTGATGCTAGTTTAGTTAGCGCTCACACTTCTGTTTCCTCCATCGGTGGCGGCGGGGGAGTGGCAGATACGCTCCACCGTTACCATCCATGTTTACTTCCATAAACACTGAGCACGCTCGCTGCGTGTGACGTCGTCGTGTCCTCTTCTGCGCATGCGGGACACTTTTGGCTCGTATGAAGTTCACACAGCAGATCACATACAAGTCGCATTGAACTGGAAACGTGAAGGAAGTCACAAAGAAATCCTCATTGAGCATCAAGTCCTGCAGTGTGAACGTAGCCAATCTGTGGGATTGTTCAGTCAGATAATACGCCGTCATCCTGATTGGTGACATTAAATGTCATGTCGGAGTCACAATCCAAGGCTGTCGCTATGTTAAGGCTGTTTTTATGGGTTCTGTTGGATAGCAGGGTTTTCAGATTGTTAAGGGTTGGATTATCGAGTCACGACTGTACTCACGTTTCAGAAGTAGGTAAAGCATTAATTTCTATCTAAATAGTTGGTGGTTAATTTATCACCAGACAACTAATCAATTAATTAAAGCACCTTTATTCTAAAAGACAAGCGGTGGACATAACCTCTGCGTAGTTCAGCATACTCAGGGTCTTTTCTGGTCTTGTGTGGCCAGTAGCTTCTCTTAAACGGATATTTCTGCTTTATTCTGCTGATTTTATGACTTTTCTCTGTATGTGGTTTTGTTTTTTTCTTGCTGCTGGTTTGTGGTTGCATTATGAGAACATGTGTGTGCACAGAATACATCCTGATTTATGGTATAGAGCTGCTCTGCTCCCCACCATTAAATCTGAGTCCTCAGTATAAAAAAGCATCCACTCTAGAATTCGGATCCCATCCTAAGTTGTTGTTGTTGTTGTTGTTTCCCTCTGCTTGTTCTGCACATGTACATTCATTATCTCTGTCCTTGGCCCTGCCTGCTGACTCCGTGGAGTTTACAGTGGAATAACATTACACATAAAAATAACTTTCTCCGGGCCTCCTCCACCTACTCAGCTTTTATACGCCACCAAACTAACTGCCAGCCGTTTAAATGGAGGCATGCAGGAGCTGAAATAGTCTCACAAACACACGGAGACAAAGTGCGCCTTGCTGCCGTAAGTGGATTCTGAATCACGCTCCTTTGGGTTTAATGCCGACACTGTCCAGGACAACAAACCCACGCAAAGCAGGGTTTCTGACTCGACCCGATTTAGCCGTCTGCTCCAAACCACACGTCAGATAACTCGGAAGTCTGCAGTCACTAGATTGATTCATGTTCAGGAGTCAGACAGGATTAGTTTTGGCTGCAATGCAATATTTCAAAATGTGCATAAAAGTGCTTTATGGAAACACGACGAGCGGATGCAGGAAGTTAAAAACATTCTGCTGAATGCAAACAAATCTTTTTTACATCGTTTTGCTTTCAACAAATGACATGAAACAGTTAATCGTCTGTATTCAGTCCTGTGTTGCATGAAGGCAGCAGACAGTGTGGATGTTTTTAAACTGCTGCCTTTTAGTCAGGCTTTGGATCGATTTGATTAATCTGATTGATTTATTACTCTTTTAGAACAAATTTTATTTAATGATTTATCTGTTCACGTGCTGATTAACTTGATGGATTTTTATTTATTTATTAGTCTTCTTAGAACTAATTTAATTTGCTGATTTCTCTATTTATTCACTTCTTTACATATTTTAGTCAGTTTCATATGTTACCTCAGTTTTTATTTTCTTCGTTTGTTTTTATGAACTTTGACTTTCTGATCTATCTATCTATCTATCTATCTATCTATCTATCTATCTATCTATCTATCTATCTATCTATCTATCTAGTCTTTCATTATGTGTTGGAGGTGGGGTTGGGGAGCTGTTATTGTCTAATTGTTGGCTTACAGTTGAGCTTTGTTAAGTTTAAATGTAATTTTTTTTTAAAACAAAAAATAAAAGAGTTGGAAGGACATGAAGCCAAATCCTGTGATAATGTTTTTTTGATTAAAAAGATAACTTGTGACATTTCAGGGATTTGTCTGTGAACACAAGATGAAGTGAAAATGAGGAACAGATTTTATTTTTTTTATTTTTTTGCCTGCAGAGGAATCCTTAACTGCCCATCCTGCGCTTGAAGCGCCACGGATACTCCCCTTCAAGTGCCAAATGAAAACCCAAGGCTCTCTTTAATATTCGCCTTCAGAGACAAATCTGAAATTGCATCCTAATCTCCTCGGCGCTCGCTAGATGATGAGCTGTTATGTAAAGGAATCTGGAGCTCTCCGGAGATCCCCGGAGGTTCGCGTTGAAACCACAATGGCTTTGCCTGGATAATCTGGCCTCTTGTATTCCTGTTAGGATGCTGCAGAGGTGGTGGTGGGGCGGCCAGGGGAGACAAAGAGCGTATGAGAGCGGGAAGGAGGGCTGATGGGATGGAGGAAAATGGTAATTTGGTCAAAGCTGAAATCACGCACAAGGGGAATGTGGGGCATCTTCATTTCACACACACACACACACACACACACACACACACACAGAGTACTAAAAAGCTGTCAGTGCAGTGCACACACAAAGGGATCCTCTTGTCAAAGAGAGCGGGTTGATGCTGAAACACCCGTAGAGATTTCTCCTAATATGCCCTTACAGATTTCAAATATTTTCCGTGTGTGTGTATTCATGAAGAGGCGGCAGCAGAAAGTGCCATGGGAAAGACCTTGTCGCATCCAGTTTGATGCTGATATTTCACATCCCTCCATCTGTGTGTGTGTGTGTGTGTGTGTGTGTGTGTGTGTGTGTGTGTGTGTGAGGCTGTATTTGTGGTTACTGAGTTTTTTTTCCCGTGTGTGTGTGTGTGTGTGTGTGTGTGTGTAAATACTTTGATCTCCAGAGCTCCCCAGAGTTAAGCTCTTCTCTGCCTCACTTCTGAAAACAGGCAGCCTGTCATGGCAGCCTCTTCACTTGGAGCGGTGTGAGAGAGGCAGCAGCACAGATACAGTACAAAGAGAGACGAGGGGGTTGGGGAGGAATTCGTCGTGTCCTGCCAAAATAAATGTGACATTCATAATGGCGGCGGAAGCGGTGCGAAAAATCAATGAGGGCCCAATAAAGTACGGCGCTGAAGACCGTTTGTGCCAAATACTAAATCGACAGAGAGGCTCGAGGTCAAGGTCACGCACATAAAATAAACCTGACGGGAGTGCCAGGCTCTTCTGATGTGCAGGTATTGAGATGTGGCTAATTAGTTTGGACACAGCTACTCATTCAAGGGTCGTCCGTTATGTTTCCATGTTTCCTACATTATACCTATAAAGATCAGAAACTGTCCCTGATTTAAAGGTAAATCTGAACGTCCCCGTCGTAGTGTCCTCGTGCATCGATACAGCACTCTGAGTTATGTACACATCAAGCACCATCTGGGATGAGCATTGAATCTCCTGAACAGAGACCCTTCAAATTCATTTTGGAGAAGAAGAAGACATTATGAGGAGCGTTGATGTGGTCAAGAAGTCTTTGCATAATCACAAAGTTGTGACTCGGAGCACCTAATTGGCATTGCGTCACAGTTGGTTTGTGCTGAATGTTCTCCTCCTTCAGACACTGCAGGACATTACGGTAGAACTCTGATTTGACAGTCCGACTAATTCATGTGGTCGTTGAACAAGCTAGCTCCTGGTGTGTTGCTGTCCTCCATGTCTTCTACAGTCTTGAAAACTGCTGTTTCTTCTCTTGGTGGTAGCTGCAGAGCCACCTCTTATCTCCACTGATGATCCTCTACGTGAAGGTTGGATCATTGTCTTTATTGACTGACAGAATATGAAGTTTGCTTTCTGCTCCAGTCTGAACTTCATGAAGAAATAACAAATACACACATACCAGTGGTCATTGATAACATGGTTCCTCTTGTTGACATTACTGCTCGTACATGCGTGACCGTGACATGTTCCGAACTTTTTACTGGCAGCACATAGAACAAAACTGTAGACATCAAAACTATCACATATGTAGTAAAGTGGTAAACAAGTCAAACTAGATGTTTTCTAAATCATTTTTCCACACTGTCATCAGTATGTTAACCAGCATCATGAGGTCCTCACCTAGAATGGTTTCCAGCTACAGGTGTTTCTTCAAAAGATAACATGGAATTTATTGTGTTCTTAATGCCACTGGCATCGGTACACAACAAACATCCGTATACAGCTGCTGACATCATTCCTATTATGACACGATCCACTTACATAAACAAAAGGAAGCAATAGTTCATCCCTACTTAAAGACATGAAGGTCGGTCAGTCTGGAAAATCTCAAGAAAGTTTGTTTGTGGTGAGAAACCATCAAACACTGTGAGGAAGCAGGCTGTCATGAGGACCGCCCAGGAAAAGAGCACAAGGAAGTTCATCAGCGTTAGCAGCCTTGAAAATCAACAACTAGGAGCAGCTCAGACCAGAACCGACGGAGCTGCTTCCCAGAGTTCAAGCAGCAGACGCATCCAGAACCACAAGGACTGGACGTCAGAGCAGCAGGAACCTCTTTGGTCTGATGATGTGAGATTTCTGGTTGCAGCAGCTGAGTCATCGTGACACATTTAGAAGATGAACAGATTTCTGGATGTTTGGTTTCCACCGTGAAGCTTGGAGAAGAGAATCCAAGGCAGCACTTAAACCACACAACAACAACAACAACACAAATCAGCAACCACAACATTTTGTGGCGACACATCACTCCATTTGGTTTGAGCTACACTGGACCATCATTAGTTGTTGTTGTTTTTTTTAGCAATGAGCCAGAACTCACCTACAGGCTCTGTCAGGGCTGTCTGATGACCTGGCCTCCAGTAATAACCCACCTAAACCCAGCCGAGGTGGTTTGGAATAAGCTGGAGCACAGAGTGAAGGAACAGCAGCCAACAAGTGCTGAGCGTATGTGGGAACTCCTTCAAGACTGTTGGATGGGCTCCAGTTGACAACCTCATCAAGCTGGTTGGATGCCAAGGATCTGAAATGTAAAACAGACTTTGCTTAGTTTCCACTTTTTTTGTTTGCTACGTAACTGCATTTTTGTTATTTCATGGTTCTCGTCTCTTCGGTTTTGATTTACGATGTAGACAAAAGCAAAAAAAAAACAAAAAAACACAAAAACTAAGAAAAACCTCAGTACGAGTAACTGTTGAAACGTTTAGCTGGAGCTTAAAATACACGTGTAAGTTCAGCACTTACAACTGAGTTGATTTGGTTATTTTGCAGGTAAATATTTAAGTTAATAGTTAGTAGTTCTTCACCAGATTTGATGGACGGTTCACTGGCAGCATGCAACCCACATCAGAAAGTCCTGTTCTACAGCGAGCGTTGTAGCTCGGTATCGTAGCAGGAGCTCTGTTCACGTCTGCTAGTAACAAAGTGCTTTTAGGCAAGTCTTACCCTCTCAGTAATCTTGGTAAGACTCCCAGGCAGTTATTTTGGGCTAACAAGACCAGATCCTGATCTAAATGAGTAGGGAGAGAGCTGTAGCTGTAACTTTAAAGGTTACCAAGAAATAAAGAGTCACCAGAGTTTACAACAACACAACACAACTGGTCGGATGTTTCTCAGTTCTGCTGTTAAAACATTTTACTTGTAGTGTGAATGACTTTGACTTGGAACAGATGGTTTATAAGCTGTGATGTTCTGAGTATATCTGAGCACCACCTTTGCTTCCTAATATTTGTCGTGTTTCCATGTAATCGTGAAAAGTGAATTTGTTGAACTGTTGTGAGCGAGTGAGTAAGTTTTTATTAACTGCTTTGGAACAAACAAACTGGGCGATGTGGCATCAGAAGGTTTTGGCTACACGTGGTTATAATGAAACTGTAGGAGAGGCCAGAGACAAACCTGTGCCCTTATCTCATTGCACTAATTGCACAACTTCAATTCTTTTCCTCGACTCCTCTCTTGCACCAACATTTGTCACCTGACTGCTGGTCCAGCTCAGTCAGGGCGTCTCACTTGTTCTCAGCAGCACAGAAATGTTTGTTTTTTACATTTTCTGTTTCGCACAAACGGTTTATTTTTGGCATATTTTTAAATGTAGAGTGTTTGGATAAAATATCACAAATGTAAGCATGGATTTGGTGAAATTTGCCAACGGAACTCAAACTCACACATATTTAGTTCAAGAACCGTCGACAAGTTGTTTTTTAATTACCCGAGACCAATTGCTGTCATCGTGGGCGGAGCTAAGCGACATTGTTTACTCAGAATAGTGACGACTGGAAGTGTTCTGCTGGAACATTTGCATGAACGGAGCTGCAAGGTGGCGCGGCGGCTAGCATCGCTGCCTGTGCAGCGTGGGTTCTCTCCGGGTTCTCCGGCTTCCTCCCACAGTCCACAAACAGGCTGAGGTTAATTGGTGATTGTAAATTGTCCGTAGGTGTGAATGTGAGTGTGCTTGGTTGTCTGTCTCTAAGTGTAGCCCTGTGATAGACTGGTTACCTGTCCAGGTGAACCTGCCTTCACCCTGAGTCAGCTGGGATAGGCTCCAGCCCCCCACGACCCTGGTGAGGATTAAGGTGTAGAGATGATGGATGGATGAATTTGAATGAAGGGGAATAATCATTAAATGGTCATTAAAATGGATAATCCACAAAAAAAAAGATATATCAGACCTGCCTTAGTGCACAATCCCAATTTTTGGCAGAACTTGATTTTTTTATTTTGGTAGGAGTTTGTTGTTTCTCATAATAAGACGGATTTTGAAACCGTCAGGCTCGTACCTGCAGCCCACATTCAGCCAGTCGGACTAGTAGAAGTGTGACTCCCCTCCAGTCATCCCATCATTTGTCTGCTGAAGTGGATCTCGGTGTAATTTGTCCTCTCTCAAGAACAACAGTCGATTAGCTAACATGGTGAAACAAAAAAAAAAACACTCCACGCACATTCTTTTGCAGGCACGCCTTTGCATTCCCGTCCAGGACGGAGGGTGTGCTCACGCCGAGCGTGTTGGAGCAGATTATGTGAACTCTGTTTCATAAGTTTGGTTTGCTTGGCCGAGCGGGAACAATGCCAGCTGAACTCGGGTGGCACCGAGTGCTGTAAGACTCTGAGAATGATGGTCTTTGTTCGGCTCTCTGACAGCTGTGCGGTTTGTTGGAAGTGTGCGGATGAGTGTGGGTGCAGTCGTACAGGGGTTTTAGGGGCGTGAGGAGACAGATGCTGACATCTGATAGCCGGGGGTTTGTCATGCTTGGAAAGCTTGGCATAACAAGATAATCTGAGGAAAGACCGCAGTCTGGACCGTTGATTATTATCGGCTATTTCTTTGTCTCTTTTTACCTTTTAGGGAGAGAAAATAACTGCAGACAGACACAGTCCGTCAATCCAAGTTACACTGATATGTTTTGAATGAAATTAGGATCCTGGCAGAAGAACAGCACAAAACTGCCTCCAGATAGAAGTTCTGCTTGTTCCCTGCATGTAGTTTTTGTTTGCAGGGTGTTTGGTTAAATGTTTTTGGAAAGTGTGAAGCTCAGCTCAGAGTTAAATGCAAATTCTTCCACCGGGCAAAGAAAACAAACAGTTGGTTCGTCCGATCGCGTCGTCCCTGTGAGCTGGACGTCGGCCTTGGTGAGGTGGAT
Source organism: Stegastes partitus (assembly GCF_000690725.1). Classification (NCBI taxonomy): domain Eukaryota; kingdom Metazoa; phylum Chordata; class Actinopteri; family Pomacentridae; genus Stegastes; species Stegastes partitus. Next base: position 109,720 of record NW_007579452.1, read on the forward strand.
CAGAACAGCGCCTCTGCTTCTCAAACAGTTCCAGCATAAAGGAACACCTCTGCACAGTCAGACCCTGGAAGTAGGCAAGCACAAGAAAAGTTTCCATGTGCAGCAGCCCACAACAGCCACAAATCATAATGAAAAGAACCAGCTGACGTTTGTTTCCCCCAAATGAGCCACTTCTTTTTAAAGCGTGGGTTCTCTTGAAATTCCATCCAATCCAGCTTCAGGATGAGGTGCTCGCTAAGGAGAACCATCTGTGACAAAAGAATGTGAGGCTTGGATAACAGGCTGCGTTCTTTTTTTCTTCCCCTTTTTCCTTGAAAGGGTTATATGGCGCTTTGAATTCTGCCAAACATTCTTGCTGCGCATGATTTCCAGCGAAAGCATTTCCACAGCCTGCAGGGATCTGAGCAGACCTCTGTCTCTACATGCCTCCAACTGCTTTTTTCTGCTAAACTATACTTAAATATCTTCAGTATCTTTCTGGGACTGCTCGAGGGGTACAGTACATGTTGCATAACAGAACAATAAACTCACAGGTGAGCCATTACGCACCTTTTCTCCCTGGATTCAACGTCAGACTGCAGTGCTGGAGGCCAAATAGGTCAAGCTTTACTGGAGCACCACAGGAACAGAAATATAATGACTTCATGCACCAACGAATAAACCAAAATTATGCATACAGTTGTCACAAGAGACTATATTTCTGTTTACTCAATGGTTTTATGTGCAACATTCAGAAGCATCAGCACCACAAACGTCGACCACACGTCCCGACTCCGTTCACAGCAGGAAGCTTGTGCACGCGACCGCCTGATGGATTTAATCCAGCCGCAACCTTTGGCCCACATGAGCAGCAGCTGAATGATGCTCTGTGCAAAACTGAACGTTTTTAACAGCTTTAGATTGTAAATTACTGACCAGTCACTGTTGTCTTACAGATTCTCTTTGTTTTGTTAGATCACAGGGAAAAAAAAGTATTAATTTAACAGATTATGGAAAAGAAAGAAAGAAAAAAGAGAAAACAGGCGAATACTGTGAATAATGTCCATATAATTAATGTTTCTTTTTTGAAAAAATAGTAATTGTCTGTGATAAAGAAGCATGTAAAACGGCACATTTTTTCTATATTAAAATTATTATTTTAAGTGGCCGTCATGTTCAGATGTGTGTCGTCTTCTTTTGTTGTTCCAGTGACGTCATTCTTGGTCTGGAGGACGAACACTGTCAAAGGGAGGGACTCACATGCACCAACATGTACGCCGTGATTCTCTGCTAATATGCATTTATGTTGGAGATCTTGTTTATATCCTGTCTGACAAAATCTGCACAAATTCATGTGTCATGTGGAGCAAAAACAAGCAGTCATCAAAATGACTTTATTCTACATAAATCATTTCAAACATCACACAAAATAAAATGTTCGCTCTCAGCAGATTCTGTAAAAAACTAAAAACTCTGCTTCTTGTCAAGTCTTTAGTGACTCAGCTGTTCTGTGTCTGATTCTGTTTGTCTGAATTTGGCTGAACTACAGGTTGTGTTCACGCAGAACAGAAAGAAGACAAGCACTGAAATAAAATTAGCATATTCATAGTATGTAGAATCACATTTTTAGTTTATTTTTTACACAGTGTTGGTAATACTTAGGTGGACCTGGAAGAAGTTTTTGTAAAATCGATAAAATAACTTTTTCTCTGTTGAAGGATGTGTGGCCTCATCCTGCACAAACCACGTCTTAGAGTTTCCTCACCCATGTTTTCATCCAGCTGCAGAACTTTGTGCTGCAGCGAAAAATGAGTCCACAGCGAATAAAAACTGTGACTGGAGTAAACAACCCACAAGCTGCTTTGGCTGCAGTCGTTAAACCTCTTACATGATGCATTGATTTGCTCAGATGAGAGGCAGAACAATACGCAGAACACGATGGCTCACATTTACCTGTTTGGACATTCAGCTTGCATGTATTTCCTCATATTATGTATGAAAGCAGTGGTTTCAGGATCCAAGCTGTGGTTTTATTTGGTGTGAAAATGATATCAGTAGAAAATCAGCTCATCCTGGAGGAAGGATCTGAGAGTTTTTTTTTTATCGGCTGGAGGCTGATCAGACAACCGAGGAGTCGAGGGGTGAGCGGTGAGAGCTGAGCCAGAGCTCGTCATCAGTCTGGCAGGCGAAGCCAGAAAGCTCCAACCTGGTGATAGCAGCAGCTCACCGGCTCACAGGTCTGTGGTGGAAAAAAGGGACATATTGATGTTGTCTGTTACGCAGCAATAGGCCAATTTACGGCCGATATAAAATCCCACTCGGAGCCGCTTTTAAAAAAAAACCTCACATTAAAATGGATGTAAATGAGGGGCATCACCTTTGATAAGAGGGTCATGATGTGACTAAAGTAGCTCATCCTTCAGCCAGCGCTCAGCGGGCTGCTGATGTGCTGCAGAGCATCATTATAATCCTCACCTTTTTAACACCGTTAATGAAGTCATGCTAAATTGGCCGCTGAAACAAAACTTGACCCAGGGGAATAAATTGCTTTGAAAATACTCAGCTAAGATTCACTCATAAATGTTGTGTAATTGCTCTCTCTCTTTTTTTTTATCCTTCTGTCCTCCAGGAAAATCACACACACACACACACACACACACACACTGTGCACTGCTTGCTTCTTCCTGTCGGTCCTTCTGGGTCTATGTAGGTCAGTGCTGTAAGCAGACCATCTGGGTTATCGCTGCCTTGGCGGCGGCCTGGATGTCTGACTGAATGAACCTACAGGACCCGGGCTCAGGGGCCCGAGGCGTCACTGGGACCCCTGGATGGAGCGAATCAAAACAACCACAACGAGACAATAAAAGACCTCAAAGAGACACAAAAAAACTACACGTCTTTAGTGATCTTGTTCAGTCAGGATTTCTGTCTCATAATAATGCCTCGTAATCACCGGCAGACACGTATGTGCACGTCTGTGAATGTGTGTTTGTAGGTCACGTAGTTTGAAGACATTTTTTAAACTGAAATGGGATGTAGTACTTTTTAAAAACAAGATTTAGGAGCATTTATGTGGTATCCAGTCTGAATACTTCTCCCACCATGAGATTACAATACTAGTCGTGTGTCCAGGTCATTTTTAAAAATTTTGAAAAGTTTTGAAATGCCCCAAATTGTGAATGAAGCTATTTTCTCTTGGCGTAGTTCTCAGAAGGTGGCAGTAAAGGCTACGTGACACATGACTGTAATAAACAGAAGCCAGAGACAAAACCAGCTGTTTGCCACAAAACCTCAAAGAAGAAAAACCAAACCTGTGCTCATCTTCTGGAGAAAACAGAGAGAACTTCTGTTGTTGATTTTATTCAGGCAAGTTGTAATTTTTCTGTCATGTCGGCCATGTTTCTTACTGTCTGGACGTAAAGACGCCAAAAGAAGCCAAAACAGCTGATTAGTCGTGTGAGTTAAACGTTCGCCAAATCAGAACGGACTCATGTCCTATCAAGTGTATTGACTGTTTTCCTGAAAACCAACTCAGCCGAGTGTAAAAACATAATTTTTAAAAGGTGTTTTCACGCTCGCCTGAGTTTTGCTGTTTCCATTAATTTTTTTGGCGTTACAACAAAATCAATATAAAATAAATTCAGTCACCACATTTCTCATTGAATGATCTGTTGTGTCTGGAGTTCCACCATCTCTTAAGAAATCCTGCCTTCTGATAACGTCACACATTTTTCTCTGAATTCTACTTTTCTTGTTCAGACCATGTTCAGCCGTTTGCACCACTTGACAAAGTTCAGTGAGTTTATCATCCAGCACCATGATGCAGATCACAGACGTGTGACCACACATTTATGGTAGTTTATGTAGCAGTGCAGTTCGTTGTCACTATGACAGCTTGAAACACTCTTTCTTCAGTTTCTGGCATCCAACAAGCTGTGAACAAGTCAACCAGTCTTCCATTAGTGCAGGGGTGTCCAGTCCTGGTCCTGGAGGGCCACAGTCCTGCATGTTTTAGATGTTTCCCTCTGAAGAACACACCTGATTCACATGATCAGGATGGTTATCAGGCTTCTGCAGAGCTTGATGATGAGCTGATCATTTGAATCAGGTGTGTTCTTCAGAGGGAAACATCTACAACATGCAGGACTGTGGCCCTCCAGGACCAGGATTGGACACTCCTGCATTAGTGTATTTATGAGCCATCAGGACCTGAGGCATTGAGTCCTGACCCAGTGTAATGTTTACGTCTCTACCAAGCCCTCAGGTCCGGCACCAGGCCGTGCAGCGATTTTGGTATGGTTGGCAATAAAGACCTTCATTCATCACGTAGCAGGTGAATAATATTGTTTGATCTTAACCTTAATATTTATTTCAGTAGATTGACTGAAGCGTCGGTACGATGCCGTCGACCAACAATGTCTTTAGTTCACTACAGCTCCAGCAAAGCTCTACACATAATAAAGCTCTTTGCTGACGATCTGCTTCTTTTCTGTGGCACTAACACGATCCTACGACTGCAGCTGTGCAGTTACCCACAGCTCATGTTTTTGTGGCTCACTCTTAACTCTTCTTTTTATTGGTTTTGTAGAAGCCAAAAAAGCCGACCTTGCCCTCCAGACTGTACATATTAATGCTGCGGCGCTCCGTGCACACCGACTGCTCCACACATGGAGAGATTCAACCCTCAGCAGGCTTGCTGTACTTACTTATGTTTGCGGAGCTACGATTTGCTGCTAATAGATGGATTTGCACGTGGCAGCCGGCCTAAAAGGTGAACAAACGATACAAGTTCCACACAACAGATGGACGGAAATGTCTTTATTTACCGCATTATCCACCGCTGGCTACGTCAGGAGCTACCGAAGCCAGAAAGGTTTTCATCCAGAATGTTCTTCGGTGGTGTGACAGTTGGAGAGATTTTGATTTCACAGCTGTTAGATAACAGAACGGGCCCTGAAACGAGAGTCTCATGTGTAAAACATGAGCGGCGACAGGTTGAGGAGGCATCGCCGCCGTCACGCTGTGTGCTGGGGTGACGTTGATTGCAGGAGCTGATACTGGCCTCCTTTCAGAGATCGGATCACACGTGTCCTGGTGGCATTGTGCAGCTGCTCTCATTATGTTTCTAACTGATTCTTATTGTTATCAGCATATGCAGCAGTCTTACTAAAAGCTTTCAGTCTGATGCTGGAGAAAACCTGAATCCTCTCATTTGTTATCCAACACGGCGGCTGATTTGATAAAAACATATTTTCCGCAGTCATCAGTGAGCAACCTAACCCCCCAAATACTGGTATTAGAGCTGGATATTGGCGCTGCTGTGTGCTGTTAGGGGTTCTGAAGTGGTCTCCAGCTCCCACGGCGGCGTTTCCACCTACATGTACATTTGGCTGGTTGTACTGCGGCAGCAAAGAGAGCAAGCGGCTACAAGTCAGCAGCACCAGGCCGTGAAATTACCTTAATTCTGTCCAGTGTGCAGCCCACAACACACACACAGACACATCATCATGTTCCCGGCCACGGCTCAGCACACACACTTCACTATCTGACTTTCTTCCTTCACTCAGTGTGTGTGTGTGTGTGTGTGTGTGTGTGTGTGTGTGTAGGGGGGAGGCTGATTGGGATTATGTTCGCTTTTCATTCCTTTATACGTGGATCACTGTGTGTGTGGGCGTGCAGCCATGTTCGAGGTTCGTGGGAGTGTGTCTGGTAGCGTCCTAGTGGGTGTGACTTTTTAAAACCCTGGCATCTTTTATCACTTTTATTTCTGCTGCACACAGTGTTTTACTCAACCACCCACTCGGTGCAAGGGCAGTATTCCCCTGCTTTGTGTGAGCAAACAGTGATTCATGTGGTGTAGCTGCAGAGGTTGCCATGCACCTACAACGTCTCTATCAGCTTTAGTAAATGCATGCAGTTATTCTGTGTTTGAGGAATTAATCACACATGTTTTTGTTTTTTTTGCTGTTGTCGTGGTGATGTTTTTCACATCTAAGGCATCTATCTTCACAGTGAAGTGGACGCGTTACACAACAGGTTAGAAAGAAAAGTTTCCTTCAAATACATTATTGAATTAAATCTTTGCTTGATTTATTTTGAGCAGAGAAGGTCTTGAATGTTGTTGGTGTCAGGGTTGTTGAACAGTAAGCTTTCATGAATGCCACAGACATGATATTAGGAAGTCTAGTTTCTTAGAGTTTCTTCTCACAGCGTCCCTGAATTCACCCACAACTGGTCGTCTAAACAAGTTGTATTCAGTGTCACTGCAGTCCTTGACATCATGACATAACGGCCGAGATGTTTTGTGATTGGTCTAAATCTGAGAATGTTCAGGGACCAATACTGTCCCAAGCTTCATGCCTTTATGAGAACGTCACCTTCAAATTCTATTTGGTATTTAAATATACAGTAATACCAAGTAAAGGACGGCTGTGGCTCAGGTAGTGGAGCAGGTTGTCCTCCAATCGCAAGGTTGGTGCTTCGATCCCCTCCACAGTGTCCTTGGGCAAGACACTGAACCCAAAGTTGCTCCCAATGGCAGGCAGCATGGCAGCTCTGTGGCCATTGGTGGATGGATGTGTGTGAACGGATGAATGAGAAACATTGTAAAGCGCTTTGGGTAGAAGCGCTATACAAGTGCAGACCATATAAATCTATTTGGGTTTTTGGTTGGACTTGTACATGAACTTGGTCCAGATGGGATTACAAACTGCGCTGGTGTTCTTCAGCGTCATGAACTTTTGGTGCTCTTGATGCTCTCCATCGACCTCAGGCTGCTGGTGTTGACTCGGCGAGACCGCTAACGTTGAATGTTAGCTTTACAATCGAGCTGCATTAAGTGTAGTTTGAAAAGACCTTCCTCGGTGCTTCGGCCCAGCTGGTTCACCAGTTACTCTGAGATGAGATCAGAAGTCAGCTGTCGATCTACTTCCCAGACTGCGAGAAGGTGGCTTTCATATGATTAGAACAGGTTAGTGACAGACTTTACTTTGGTAAGTGTTAATATTAACACATCAGAGGATTCTGAGAACTAATCGACAGTTAAATCTGTTCTAATTTAACCACTGCACCTCTAGTTTGCATTTAGTCGGTTACAGTTCGGCACAAACATAAATACTGAATAAATTAGTATTACTTTTTAAAACCTCATCAGCTAAAGACATCAGCTGTTGCTTAACCCTGTCTGTGAAATGAGCACTTCATACACCATGCTATGACATTATTCTGTGTCATCATTTCATAGAGTTCCTACCGTCAGATCCTCCCCACCATCATCATGTCCGCTTTCAAAAGGTGGCGACGGCCAAATTCCAAACTCGAGGCTTCAGAGCGGCTGTTCACAAACTAATGGCTGACGTCTCGTTGGCTGCGTTTGTCTTTTATATACATTATTTTTTAATTGACCGTCTATGCTTCCACCAGGACAGCTGGGATCTACTCAGCCTGGCTCGCTACCTTCCACTGAACAGCACAATGAATGTTGTTTTCCAGCCAACTAAACGCCATGTCCAAATCAAGCTGTTGGCGTAATGTACTCAACCCATTCAGAGGTTTGTTTATGATCAGTTTGACTGGTTTTAAATCCCACCACAGATTGATCGATCAGTCGATTGACTGATTTTCAGTATTGTGTCGTGTATTTAGGAACTCTCAAGGCACCATTAAGCAAAAAGGACCAGATTCTCCGTCCCGTGTGATCAACAATACCACTCTTGCCCTTTTTCGCAGGCTTTAGAAACAAAATCTGCCACCTGAAAGACACTAAAATCAGACATTCTTCACCTAAATTTGGTGTTAAGTCATCGTAATAGATAACATACTAGTCTGTTTTTGTAAGGAAGGGCCATTTCTACCATCATAAGTTGGACTAAAACAAAAGTAAGTTGCCACAGACTGTCAACACTTCTGGTACGTTTATTTCAGAGTATGTGCCAGCCAACCCACCAGCAGCAACACAACCCAGAGTCATGAACCAGGAGTGTGTCCATCCCTGCAGTTTGTCTGAGTCCAATGGTACAGATAGTGTGCCATTGGGCGCCTGGATGGCTCGGCGGGTCGGGCGGCCGACCCAAGTATACGGGCTTTAATCCCCAACGCAGCGGCCGTGGTTCGATTCCAGCCAGCGGCTCGTTTGCTGCATGTCATTCCTCCACTCTCCTCCCCACGTTTCTGTCTATCTTCACTGTCACTATCATTAAAGGTGGTAAAGCCCAAAAAATATCTCATAAAAAAAGATAGTGTGCCACTCATTTCTCTGTGACTTGCATTTATTTTTTTTGAGATAATAATTTTAAAAAATATCTATCACCCTGATTTCTAACCACGACAATAAACTGGTAACCAGTTGTGGCATCTGCTGGTTATTATAGCAAACAGACGTGTGAGTGCAGCTTTAGGAGGAGGAGGAGGAGGAGAGCAGATTGTTGCTGCCGCGGATTAGAAACCGAGCTCAAGGCAGCTGATCTGACAGAGAAAGCCCTTCACCGCGGCCCCCTGCTAAAGCAACATCTAAAGCTTTTAACACACACACACACACACACACACACACACACACACGGCTTCCTGTGTGCAGTGGGAGGAAAGCATCTAACACCAGGCTGGAATGCTGAACTCCACTGTGGAGAATCGACTGGAATGTTGTGTAGGCTGTGTGTGTGTGTCTGAGTCACATTGTCCAGGGATTGTGTGTGTCTGTCTGTGTGTAGTAGGGGGAGGGGAGTTGTGATAGCGTGTGTGTGTGTGTGTGTGTGTGTGTGTGTGCCTTTAAAAGAACACTCGAACATATTGGGAAATATTTGCTTTCTTTATAAGAGCGAGGTGAGAGGACAGATATTAATCTCATGAGTGAGCGAGCAGCGAGTTTTAGCACAAAGATTGGAAGCAGCAGGAAACAGATAAAGACATGCACCGAACAACAAACGGGTCGTGTTTGTTTCGAGGTAACACGGAGGTGACTGAGCCTCTAACCTGCTGGTGACTTTATGTGAAAGTCCTTGTATTTGTAGTGTTACGAAATGCGACAACATTCCTGCTTAAAACCACAAGCGGCGCTCAGTTAGCAGCGTGTTACATCACCCAGCAGCTATCTGTTTGACAAATAGAGCAGGCACAGCGAACTGCGACAGACTCGCCCTTCAACTTAGCCGTCTGTGAAGCCTCACGCTGCTTCTTCCTCGTCTCACAGGTTGTTATTCCGTCTTTGTACTCGTATGTGGTGACCTTGAGTTGTTGTAGAGGCGTGGCCCAGGTGCCAACTGCCTTATTGTGGGTTCACACAATTACAAATACCATGCTGGTGTCTGGGCTGCAAGGTGGCTCAGTGGTTAGCATCGCCGCCTCACAGCTAGAAAGTCGCCGGGTCGTGGTCCGGTTAGGACGCCCAGGATCTTTCTGCATGTTCTCCCCGTGCAGTGTGGGTTCTCTTAATTGGTGATTGTAAATTGTCTGTAGGTGTGAATGTGAGTGTGCTTGGTTGTCTGTCTCTAAGTGTAGCCCTGTGATAGACTGGTTACCTGTCCAGGTGAACCTGTCCATGGATGGATGCTGGTGTCTGCCTGTGGTACGTTCAGTAGGAGAAGTCTGCACACGATTTGAAGTTGGCCTGCTCAATTTAAGCGTCAGACGAGGCATAGACTCCTACCAGGAACACATACCATCACAACACAGGGGTATAAAGGGCAGTAACTTGCAGGCCCAAACCTTTTTGTGTCTTATCCGCCCCTCGACACTGATTCGTTAAAATCAGACTGGACAATTAGCTGCCCTCTCGATGTCCTTGTCATGTCTTCTTCTCTCTATATTCTCGCCATCACAACCTTCAGTGTACTATGTCCTATGTGCTAACATGACTGGAGCTACGTCCAGTAAACCGTTGGCAGGAACATGAAGCATCCTCTTGTCAACAGAGCCCCGGTGGTTGTCGGTTGTTCTGCCTCGTTATTTCCAAAAGCGTCTTTTTCTGCTCGTCCAGACTAAAATATAACCACAGAATTCCCAAAAGATGTTTCCAAGTCTCCATGTTTAAGAAATGTCACAGAAGCGTGGACGATAATTGTGCATTTAGCTGCTCCCGTTCTAATTATGGTGTAATTGCTTTCAGACTTCAGAGGCAGTTTGACTTTTCCGTCGTCTTTGCTGTTTTAGCTGATTGGCGTCGGCCTGTCGTACCTGAGCCTGATCCGGTGTTTACATCACCCAGGTGTTAGAGATGTAAAGATATTCTTAATAAATGCAGCATTATCAATTAATTTGATTCATTTGTATTATAAACTGACTATAATCAACATATTGCTATTTTAAGCTAATTAAGAGGCTGTTTATTATGCAAGTGAGATACAAACACTGTCTTAGCTGATCCCAGTTTGATTGAACATACGAGCGCTGGCTGGAGGTCATTAAGCATCACAGAGCACTTTGTCATGGTGCCCTTACTCGCTAAATCCCCTCCGTACTCTCTGCTTGCTAACGCTGAACGGCCTCCAGGCGTTGCGTCTGTCCGCAGATCATTTGCATAAAGTATGATTGACTTCAACTTAGCACAAATGTGACGTGGGGAGCGGAAGTCGGACACATCGCGAAACTGTCGTAAAACAGCTAATCTAGCTGTTGTTGAACTAAAATGAGGACAGATTCAGCAACTGCACAGCTTATTTTTTTTTGCCTTAAATGTTTTCAGAAATACTTTTTGTGGAACTGTTTTCGAAAGTTTGTGAGCGAGCCGCCATGTTGGTTTGACGCTTTGAAAGTAAAGCGGCTGTCATGTGATCACCTAGCGGCCTGCTACGTGTACGCCTGTCAAGCAGGCGATATTCAGAAGCGCCGCATTATCACACGTAATAGATTACACCTAGTGGCTCAACCAAGAACTACAGTCAATGTAGGAAAGTTAAATAAAATTTTAATGGCATAACAAAAGACTCAAATTGAACCGGGGGACCAAAATAAAGGATTGTGATTTGGACATACCTAGCGATGAATGATACTGAGGAAAAACATTCATTTGGTTAAAAATATTGATGCATTTTCAAACAATCCTCACTCTGGACGTGCATTTTGCCTTTATACTAGTGATGCACGATATTAATATTTCTGGCTGATACCGATATCTGATATTAAGATTCCTGATATCGCCGATAACCGATACTACTGATGTCGATATTTAATTTTTGTTCACTCTGAAAAATGAGTATAAATAAATAAGCACAAACTATTCAGAAGAAGCCCAAATTAGACCACATAGTCTTCTCTATTACATAACAAACATATTTAAGTCCAAGACCATTTAAGTAAAAACATCTGTGAAATAGCAGCGATATCAGACGTAGAGACGAAGGCGCTGATGTGAGACAATCATGGGCTAAATTTGTTCATCAGACCGATACCGATCCATCGGAACAAACACTGATATCAGCTGACGTGGTCGCCGATATATCGTGCATCCCTACTTTACACGATAGCTTAGCATTGTGCATAGCTGCTAGTGTGTGTACGTAGGCGCTGTGTGATTGTGTGATTGTGTGATTGTGTGATATGCATCTTGTCAGTGATTCAGCCTGACTGGAAAGGCCCTCCACGCCGCTCCTCCCCTCCCCCACCACGCCTCGCTCGGTGTCCACCTATCGCTACCTCTGACCTGCATTCAGCCGCTCAGCCTCCGGCCTCATCAGCGCTCCCTCCCTCTCTCTCTCTCTCTCTCTTTCTTTCTTTCTGTCTCTCTCTCGCTCTTATGGCTGCTAGAATAAAGGCAGCACTGTATCCTACAAAACCAATGATGATGTCAGCTTGTTATTGACTCTCCCAGGTCTGAATGACTGAGCAGAGGATAGGGGGTGGGGTGGAATCTATCTATTGCAGAGAGGTGACCAGCCAGGCACAAATGAGCTGTAGTGTGTGTGTGTGTGTGTGTGTGTGTGTGTGTATGTGTGTGTGCGGTGTGGGGGATGGGTGGGATCCTGCAGTCCTCGTTTCCGCAGACATCATCTGTCCCAGTTGCTGCACACCTCTTACAGTTTACAATAAGCTCTCTCTCCCTCTCTCTCCTCCCCTCCCCCACACCTCCCTCCCTCCCTCCTCTTGTGCAGAGATGGATGAATCCATCCGAGTGGCGAGGCGGAGAGAGAGAGTCGGACATAATGGGTAGTAAGACGAGAGAAGAAAAACAAGAAAGGAAACAGAAAAATGAGTCCTGATAATAATGAATGGTGCTGCTCTAATGCAGAGTGACCTTGATGGTGAGATGCTGTTTACTGCTGCTCACATGTTTCCACGGCGCTTTATGTGTGTTTGTTTCTAAATAAGTAGACGGCAGCAGCACAAAGCTGAACCGCTAAACCGCATTCTGTTTGTTTGTGACGGTTCAAATCAACACCTTTATTTTACTGTTGCTCTGTTTCAAGCAGAGCTGAAACAATTAGTCAGCTCGCTCTTAATTATTACATTAATCAGCTATTTTGATAATTGGGTAATCGGTTTGTTTAAATTTTTCTATCTTCCCGGAAATAAAATGAGTGTCTTTGTGTTTCGGATCGGGATCGACTGATGTGGGTTTGTCAGGGCCGGTACCGGTGCTGGTTATCCGATGTAGGTTTATTGTAAGAGCATTTAATAGGTTAACCATAAATAAATTATCCACTAAGGTCCGTATCCTGAAGCATTATTAAC
>NW_007579452.1:123148-136190 GCF_000690725.1 Stegastes partitus
TTCTGATATTCATCATTAATTTGGCCCAAATATCCGGAGCCCAGAAAGTTCTATTGGGACCAGCCCTACTAGTTATTATAACAACTATGAACAATAAATATTAACAACAAATGAACCTTCCAGCATCAAGCCCTCCTCGTATCTGGACCTCCGTCTTGACAATCCGACATAAAAGAAGGTTTTACATTTAGTGTCGGATTATCGAGTCACCACTGTACGTCAACTTATCAGAAAGTTTATTTAACATCGTATAAACGTCTATAATGAATACCAACAAATATTTTGCACAGATTCTTTCTCCTGACCCCGAAAGACCTTCTACGTATGACAACATGGAAGTCCTGAACAGGGTTAATAATTGTTTTCAGGGTAATCTGTGGCTGCCTTCAAACTTAGCCGCTAGCTGTTAGCGTAGCTTAGCCACTGTGAAAGCAGCTAATTTCCTGGTTTGTGGTGTGTGAGTCTGGTTCAGTTTTCTCTGCTTGAGAAACATTTCTGAGACCACAGAGTGACGACAGACAGAGGAGGAGGCTGCATCAGACCTGAAGTGATGCGTTTAATTTATCAATAATCGATCAATAAAAGTAACGATACCAATAATTGGTAAAATGTCAAATATTGGCCACGGTAATCGTTCAGACCGGCTGTGACCGTGACATAGTAAAGGAACAGTTTCAAACCATAATGGTGTATTTTGGAACTTTCTGGAAAACAGAAAATTCTGCGTCAACTTTTGAATCTTGCGTCTGTGGTGTAATCTGTACAACCAGCATGCTGTCACCGTGTCCACAGACGTATGCCTCTAATTCACTTGGTTATTATATGAAAACATGACGACTGTTTGCCTCGATGTGAGAAAAACAGGCCTGAAGACGTCCACATGCCATGAAACAGCTCAGTGTTTATATGACAGACAGGATGTTCTCTCTACACTGAGCCACTTTAATGAGATCTTTATGAAAATGACGGTAATGAAACCGCAGTGTGTGCGCACGTAGTTTTTACTTGTAAATGGCATTTCCAAATTAAGCTTGTGCTTAATTCAATTATGTAAATGTGCCAACAGTTTCACGTTTCGCTGCTGTTCTGCACTACCCCCTTGTGTTCTGGATCCAGATATCATGTAAGCATTGTAGCTCAATCTGTGCTTTTGTATCAGAAAAAAGCCATTTATTGGAACATTTACACAACAGAGGCCTGCTCCTCAAAGCCTGAAAGCCACTTCTTTTACAGATACAATATGCCAGAAATGTTCACCGTACAGTTTCCAGTGTGTAAATGGGCTCCAGCGAGATGGATCTAGATTCACACGTATGAGCAGCTACCACACACACTGTTTGAAATCCGCCCTCAGGTTCTTCGTCATGGCCTTGCTGCCACAGAAACCTTTCTGCGAGCTCTCCACTCGAAGGACTTTTCATCCTTTATGCATTTCAGCTGAGACATTGAAGGTGCTGTTCGTGTAGAAACAGTTTAGTTTTGTTCAGGTCCGCCCAGTGCAGAGTTTGCCCTTGGGATGTGTGTGGGTATAAAAAACTCTTACAAAAACTCATCTACAGAATAGTTCAGTGTGCATGGTTGGAAATGAGAGACCTTGTATTAAACACTGGTTCTTCGAAGAAACATTCACCCACGTAGATTTCAGAGGTGGCTGCTTGGTGGTTAGTACTGTCGCCTCACAGCTAGAAGGTCGCCGGTTTGTGTCCCGGTGAGGACACCCGGGATCTTTCTGCGTGGAGTCTCCATGTTCTCCCCGTGCAGCGTGGGTTCTCTCCGGGTTCTCCAGCTTCCTCCCACAGTCCAGAAACATGCTGAGGTTAATTGGTGATTGTAAATTGTCCGTAGGTGTGAATGTGAGTGTGCTTGGTTGTCTGTCTCTAAGTGTAGCCCTGTGATAGACTGGTTACCTGTCCAGGTGAACCTGCCTTCACCCTGAGTCAGCTGGGATAGGCTCCGCCCCCCATGACCCTGGTGAGGACTAAGGTGTAGAGATGATGGATGGATATGTCGATGCCATCAGTTTATGATGCTGACTGAGGCTTGAAGGGTCAGTTGTTCTCACTGAGGTATTTGAAGGGTATTTAGAGTGTGGTCACAACATCTTGCAGAGTGGCAGTGACCATTTAAAAAGAATCAGGGATCTAAACATGGAGGTGGACTTTCTAAAGAAGCTCTTGAGGCTGCAACATCTTCTACTTTACCGGGAGCTTTTTGGTGCACAGATTTTCAATTTGCATTCAACTTGTGACTTGTATGTGAAAACTCATGTCAATGTCTGAGTTAAACTTGGACTAAATGTTCTTTCAGATGCTGCTGGATCTCTTTGGGACTGTGCTGGCACATGAGACTGAACATTTGTGCGTTCCGGTGTGCCTGACATTTAGCATGACTGTGTGAGGCAGGTAAACAAAATCACTTTAAATGGAGGAAAATTCACTTTCTCCAAACCTATGTTGTTCACACCCCTGTCTGAGTTCGGTCTGCTGCAGTAACTTGGTGGGGACTAGAGGCTTCTCGGTGCACAGCCACCTAGCTGGCATCCAATGATGCTTATGACTGTAGCGTCTACCAACAGTCTGTCCATGAGGCATTTGTAAATTGTAGCTCCAGAGAACAACCAGGGTTACTCACCACAAGAAAATTCCAACCCTGCGATGCGATTAGCAGACCAACGTTATGCGTTGTGTTGATTGCAGAATGTGGCCAAAGCACAGCTGGAAACACTTTTCTTGTCAGAGCGTCGATGTTCCAAATTGAAATGTTAACAGAACGTTGTGTCTCCAAGAACCTCATCCTGTTCGGTGGCAGGATGGTAGCCGGCAGAGCAGCTCTCACCTCGCTGCAGCGTTTCAACACAAAACAGTGAGTCGTCAGAAAAACACATGACCACTGCTTATAGCTAAAGAAGAGCTCGCTTCTACGACCTTTAATCCTTATGAAGAAGAACAAAACATTTATCTGCACCTTTAATCATGTTTACAGTCAAAAACAACCAATATGATTGAAATGTATTATTTAATACCAAAAGGCATGGGGGGCAAATATCAAGCACCCCTTCATTATGTGCTGGTGAAGCTAAAAAAAATAGAAAAATAACTGCACCAGTGCAACCAATGAGAGAAGTGAGTCCAGCGCCCTGGTTATCTATCAACACAATATGTCAATAGGAAACACAATTCATTAATTTATGCCATTTAACCTGAGACCTGACATGCATTCATGTTGCTATGGATTTATACATCAGGGTCCAAGGTGTAGAGAATTATTGTAAAGTTGTGAATGGCAGTAAGTTGGGGGGATGGTGGCTCTGAGATTGATGGAGCAACAATGCAATTTTATAGCTCAGTGATCGAGGTCTTGTTTCCACATAAACTCCTGATGCATTGGCTGTTAAACTCGACACATTTAAATCATCTCCAGGCATTTCACAGCTCACATCTCAGCCCTGCTGTGTGCTTTGAATATGGTTTCACAGCTAAAGCACGTACAGTAAGTGGCTCACCTCATCACTTTGTTGTTGTGGAAGTCTCAAGGCTGCTTTGAGCTGCATTTCATATTTCAGTAAGTAGAGGTTTTCAGTTCTCTGAATGGGAAGTGTTTTGTTTTTTTTCTGGCCTCGTGATGTCTTCGTTGAGCAGCTTCTCCTTTCCATCAACAACCTAAAGGTCTCCATACAGACTGACATAACCAA
The DNA here is from genome assembly GCF_000690725.1 of Stegastes partitus. Classification (NCBI taxonomy): domain Eukaryota; kingdom Metazoa; phylum Chordata; class Actinopteri; family Pomacentridae; genus Stegastes; species Stegastes partitus. The sequence continues at coordinate 126,840 of NW_007579452.1, forward strand.
CCTCCATTTCCTACCTGCTTGTAGAACTCCGGGACTTGGAGTTAACACTGGAGTCGGATGTTCCCACCACCTTGTGCCTGCAGTGGAAAGCCGCCTCCTGAAGAAAAATAATTGTGTGCACGAAAGAAAACTCCACGGGGTACCTTCAAGTCAGACGAGAAAAAAATAGTTTCAATATACGAAGGGGCCTCTGCCTTGATTTCCATATTTATTATGTGAGGGCTGCATCATGCAGGGCCCCATATTACTGCTGGAGGCATTAATATGAATCCATATTTAACTCTGGGGCTAGAATCAACAGAGAGGGCTTTAGCCACTGTGATATTAATGCTGCATTGTGGACTTTGATTAATGCACTTAAGAGTGTGCACGCTGCTGCCGCGGACCTCTCAGGAGGAGATACAGTATGTGATATGAGCCGTCACGCAGCCCCGCCGAGCAGAGCAGCCCTATTTATGGAAGTCAATCATCATCTGTCAGAAGACAGGACTTGGACGTGTTAGACGGAGCCCGCAGCTGGTGCTCGAGATTATCAAACTATTTCAGGATCCAGGAGATTTAATGTTTATCAGATGTGACCGATTTTTTCCCCCCGCATTATTTTGTATCGTAGTAAATTTACCGTCTTTAATTTTTGGACTGTCGGTCAAACAACTCGAGCGACGGGAAGGTGTCGCCTCGGGAGGAAGGACTGTCTGATTAATTCTTATGGCAGAATAAACGTTAGTTGGCCTAATTTTAATGGCTACAGTGGAGCAGTGAAGTGAGAAGAACAATTTTTCTTACCTCTGGCTCTGGAAGTCAGATCCACTCACATTTATTTTCCCCACAGATAATGTAGGATGACTCACAGTTGGAACACCTCAGACTGGCATTAAACACTTGTTTGAACCACTGGATCACAGAAATATCTGCTTATCTCATTTAAAATAAAGTCAAATAAGCACATCTGTGTACAGAAACATGTAAATGAGAACTGACTTGTTAACCCAGTGGTGCATGTCAATAACAATAGAAAACAAAGAGACCCTGTGGAACTGAAAGTCTTGTGACATGTTCTTGTCATTCAGCTTGTTTTTGTTTTGAAACTTATTTTACTTTTAAAATTATTATTCATGTCTTTTCATGTGATGTAGTTCTTTTCTTGTTATTTGTTATTTACAGCCCGTTGCAGTTCCTTTTTGGGGGCTGGCATCATTGCCACAGAGGCAAAAGGTCATGGCTATTGTAGTATTTGGGGCTCAGACAAAACACACAATTTATCAGAAACAAAGCTGAAATATTTAAAATGCTTTAAAGCTGAGGTACCTGCAGCTAAAGATGCTACAGTCGGCGTGCTAACATGCTCACAGTGTTTAATCCAAATGTGAATCGCTGCAGTTTTCTCTTGGAAGCTTCAGTAGACACGAGTCACTTGCTTCACACTTGTATTGAAATGCCAACTTTTCCATCTCAACCAAACAAATAGGACGGATTTTGTAACATTTCAATTTTATTTTTTTTTTTTTAGATTTTCCCGTGTTTTCACTCAAGGTTTAAACATGCGGATGTTTGGCAGGTATAAAGTTTACCCAGTGCAGCGTCTCAGTTAGTGGGTCATCTTTTTTATTCACTAATATTCAGAATCTACATCTGACAAAAACCAACAACGTAGTGGTTGACACCTTGTTCTTCATGTCTACCCACCACTCGTGGAAAACGCTTCATTTCCCAACCAACAAAACAAAACTGTCCCCGACACAGTTTTGCAGGGGCACCACCACTACATCCTGGGCTCAGTGCAGCCCAACATTACTGTGATCGGATTAACAAAAAACAAGTCAGAGTGTCTCCCCTCTGTAGGACAATAGGTGCAGCCAGATTATTCTGGCCTGGTTTGGTCAGAAGCTGAATTATTGGACGGTTTGATCATTTGATTACATGAGATTAAAAATCCAGGATCACCAAAGTCAGCGGGTTCCAGCATCTTACTGGTTGTGCCACTGTATAGTTACTTTACATAGACTGACAGCATTGCTTAAGAAAGTTTCTTGCAGAGGCCTCAACCTCCACGGAAACACCCTCCATGTTTTAGTGTCTCCTTTTTCTATTGTCGGGAATTATTGATGTCTGGAGTTCCAGTGAAGGACTAGTTCTCATTTCAAGCAACCATATCGGTGGTAGACTTCATAAGTCGGGTTTATTCGCCCGCTCTGGGATTTATTATTAGTGTTTTCTCCTCCCCTGTCTCAGATCACTTCTCTGTCTCTTCATCTCCCTCTCACTCAGGAGAGTCTTTAACTGTCTGAGTTGGATTTCCTGGTTGTAAATGTTAATGTGTAACGAGGTGAGCTGGGATCGATGAGGATATTAAACCGACCAGCCTCCCTTTGTCTTATCAGCCTGATGAGGCAGAACACACTGAGAGGCTCTCGCTTCTTCATTCACAAACACACACACACACACACACACACACACACACACACGAGCGCATGCATAAAAGATATACAAGTAATTTCTTTCAGTTTTTCACACAGCCGACGTAACACACACAGACACACACTCATGCAATATCTGTTTTCCTCTGTCTCCATCTCTGCTGTACTGAATAATTTAATCACTTAACAGCAACAGCCATGGATGCTATTCCAGTCTCCAGCGTGGAGGGTAAATTATAGCTTCGTAGGTGGAGCACAGCCATTACTGTAAGGCCTTATGAAGACATATTATGGAGCCGTGCTTTGTTGAGACCTTGTCATTGTCAGAGCACTAAATATGCCAGAGGTGGGATGAAGTACGACTTGTGCTTTGAAGTAGATATAGTATAATGCTGGTACGGGTTTTTTTTTTAAAGGCTGATGCTGTTATTGTTGGATGTGCACTGACTGAAAAATGTGGCCAAATGAAGGGTGTGCATTATGTGTGCATACAGTATGTGTGGGTTAGTTAGAGAGGAGGAGATGATAGAGAGCGGAGGGCTGACTGAGATGTCCACACTAAAGGCCAGCGCACACTACAAGTGCACCGGCTGTGGTAAAAGAAATGGTGCTCAACAATGTGTGTGTAGAGGAGAGGCCGTGTGAGGAGATTCTCCATCAGCTTTACAATTCATCAGTTGGAGCTGAAGGAGCTGCTGCACCCCGTATACGCGGTTTGCAGTTGCGCAAATATATAATTTTAGTTTAAAGCGGCGCTAACGTATTATTAACGATGGATCAGTGTGAAAGATGAAAGGAGTTGCTTGTTGTGACAAACCCACATAGTCATTAGCTCACTCCGCAGGTCCTCTTTGCTCGTTGTTTTTTTTTTTTTAAGTAAAGATCCACAATTGTATTGCTTTGATTCGCTCTATAATTAAGTTCTGATAAAGTCACTGGATGCTTCCTGCCCAACATCAAACTCCGCTGGTGACAACTTTGTCTCCTACAAATCACATCCCTGCACAACCACATCGCAATGGGAAATGTAATTACGTTTCCATCAACATAATGAAGAAACATAAATAAATGTGACACACTGCAAATATTAGTGTCTGTTTCCCCCAAAATAGCAGATCTTAATTTGTTCAGCATCGTATGATTATGATGAGACACCCGCAGCATGTGGTCACGTTCACACAAAGGTTCACTGTATTTGTCTGAAACTGGACATAGATCGAAGTCTGGATCCGAACCCCTGAATGTTTCGGGGTCTCCCTCCCCCAAAAAATATTGGTTCCTGAAATCGTACAACCTCTTTAACCGAATCGGTTTGTTGAGTTGAGAAAATATTCTGCGTGTTATCTGCAGGTAGACTAAGTGGGTCACAGTCTGCCTGCTCGTCTTATTAACCTAAATTATAAATCAATGTAAAAAAAAACGTTTAAATGCTGCAGGTGAAATCATCTCAGCCTGGTTATTTTATACTAAAATAAAACCAACAGATGAGCATGCACCTAATGATTTTTGAAGCTATATCACCCGATAATTCCAACATTAGAGTTATTCATGTCTGTATCTAAAGCAGACAAGTTAACCTGCTGCTGCTGTTGGATCATCTGCCATGTTGAAATATATAAGCTGCCATTTGCAAAGTTTTCACTTGACTTTTCGGCCGTCTGTTTGAACAAAGTGCAGCAACTCAGAGGACTTCTTTGACTCGGTGTCAGTCAGTCTGGAGCCGACTCCGAGTGAGCGTTCAGTCGAGGTTAAACAAGTCTGACCCAGCCGTCTCCGTCAGGTTGGGCCGGTTCAAAGTTGTGAAAACGTGGGAGTGTTTGCTGGGAGTCTGTTCCTTCCGCTGCCAAAAATAATGGATTAATCCTGGAGGGCTGCTGAAGTAACACTTTCCTGCTTGTAAAAGTAAAACTTGCGATGGCCAGGCGACCCGGACGCAGCAGCCCGACCATCGGTGATTTGGTTTCAGGTCATCTGAGGAAAGTTGAGCCGATATTCATGTGATAGAAATATCCGCCTCTGGAGCTGCTGAATGTTCCACTATGCTCACCAGTTTGTTTTGTGTTTAGTGCTAAGCAGGTAGTGCACAGTGAGCTCTGAAGCGTTTTCACCTGCTGGGGCCCAAACAGCACTCAGACTGAACCACATCAGTGAACTGGCAGGTTGGACAGCTAAACAATGAGCTGACATTCATCATAAAGCTCTGTAAAGAAGATGAAAGCTTCAGATTCATGTAATTATTTTTTTTTAAAAGTAATTCTAGCAGCTTTTAGGCAACTAAAGCAAACACAACATATCAAATATTGTCTTGTACCAAGGACAAGATCTGGAGAGCGCTAAACAAACACGACGGTTTCAGGTATAAGCCAGACTGGAATGAAGAGAAGCCTGAGCACAGAGAGAAATAATGTCCTGTGATTCATCTGCTTTGAAGGGGACATGTCTAAATAAGTTTATCAGGACCAAAGGGAACGTAATTTGCCATTTTCCACCTGAGAGTTGGAGTGATTTCAGGAGCGAGAAAGGAGTCGATCAAAGACGAAATTGAAGTGTTATTATGTGTGACTCTTGCAGTCTTTGTAAAATAACCTATTTTCCAGAGGTCTGATGTGTTGTCGCGTGGGATAGCAAATGGGCTTTCACTCCCGCCTGACCAATTATATACTAATAATGTTCACACGCGTGCACATTTCATTTGGCCGCCGTATTGTCAGGTGCCATCCAATGCATTAACACAACACACTGCGGTTCGGTTTAACCGCTGAGATGTTCCCGCTGGTTTTCGCTGCACAATGAACAATGCAGATAAAGCTTCACACGGCAGAGGAGAAATTCATTAGTATCTCTTTCAAATGAGTATTCCAGTGTCACAGGTTGTAACTCACGCTGTTCCACTCCAGGTAATTCCTATTGCCGTCCTCGCTGAGCTGTCATCTAATACCTTCTGGCTAAATTGGATGACAGGAGTCCCGTGTTGTGTGTTGGTCGGGGCGGCGACAAGAAGATTAAACGGCACATTGGCGGTCCTTTGTGACTCGTTCTGTAGCAGTCCTCCTTTTCATTACTGCAGAAATGAACGCGCAAATACAAGTTTTACACAAATATACATATAACACACAATCAGTGCTGGGAAGAAGAGCGAAGGCACAGACGTTATTAATGAGACAGTAGGTCTGTTCTACGAGTGGCTTCATTACCAACATGTGAGCTGTACCTGGCTTCACATCATCCACACATCTAACTGAGTGGCCTTTATATGTATATCTGATGCTAACAACCTTTTACTTGACTTTTCTCACATTAATCAGATTCGAAGAAGCAAATTAGTTGAAAAACATCATAAATCCAAGACGTTAATTCTACAGCTTTCCACAGGTGCTGGCTTGTAGCTTCGTATCAGGGTTGCATGTGCTAGCGAGAAGGCGAACAGTGAGGTGAACGTTTGGCCTGTTCGCTGGAGGGTTGACATGCTTACAAACTAGATTTGCACCTGCCTGACATCCGAGCAGCCAGGTGTGGTCTGGTTGATTTGATCTCTTTTCAGTCAGTTTATGTGTTTACCGCTGCAGTGACACTTGGTTGTCCAGATAACAAATCCAGATATTGGTTGTGTGTTAATGTCAGGTGGGGTTCAGGAGTTCAGCATGACTCACAGTGTGAGGCACCGAGGCTACATCTGCTATGTTTATGCCTTCAGTGTCCACACTGCTGGACCTTAAAACTTTAAGGCTTTTGGAAACGCTGCGTGACCCCATTTTAGTTTGAAAAGTCTTCTAGTCTGGACGGGCAGAAGTGGAGACTTTTGGGAAGACGCCCTGGTTCGCTTTCTGACTGACTGATTCTCCGATCGCATCATCGTTCTCCTGACGAAAACAAAGAACTCTGTCTACCACTGATTAATTCAACATAGACAATGAATTTTGCAGTTAAGGACATTTCTGGTCTTAATTTTCACTTTGCTGCTCTTTCCCCGTAGATTCTGTTTTTTCTACAACTAAGCAACCAACCCGCTGCTTTATTCTCACACCAGTGTTGTGCAAAAAAAAAAAAACGGATTGCCTTCTCCGGAATCATGCGGTTTGTCTTTGTGAAACTACGCCGAAGCGAAACTGAAACCAGAGCAATGTTTGCAGCTCACAGCCTAACTTGGCCTACATTTACCGCTGTAGGCAATACGATAGCATTGGTTTTCAATGCCGTAGTGTGCGTTGTATGTTCTTGGAAACTTTTGATGTTCTCGTATTGTCAGCTGGCGTTTACGATCAGTTGAAAACATTGAGAGATGCTCACGAAAGTCAACTAAAACGTTGATCAGAGGGGAAAATGAAACACCAGAAGGATAGAATCAGGGACGATTCATGCTTTCCGTGTCCACAACCACTCGGGTGGATGACGATATTTATGTCACGTATACCACTGGGAACTCTTGCGGACATGCTTTTGCGGAAAGCACAAGTTGGCTTTAAATTAAACTAGACATAAACTGAAAACCACCAAATGGATTGTCCACTAATCGAAAGGTTGGCGGGTCGATCCCCCGCCAGTCGAAGAACCCAAAAGCTGCTCCCAATGGTAGGCAGCACCTTGAATGGCATCTCTGTCGCCATTGGTGGATGGTGTGTTTACTCTCAAAAACGTACGTCGCTTTGGATAAAAGCGTCTGCTAAGTGAAACTGTAAATTGTAATGTGGCCTCGGGTGCCATAGCGAAGCTCTGTGGCAGCTCTTTGACTCTTGGAAAAGCAAACTAGTTCTTACAAGGTTTGCATGTTGATCCAACACCAGCACCGAACCAGAACCCGATTGGTAGAAACTGTGTAACAGCACACTGGCTTTGTGTTTTAATGTACAGTAGCTGAAGAGTAATTATTTCCAGAGTTTGTAATAAATCCCTGCTTGAGGTCCAGATCTCCTCCGTGAGATACTTCATCAAAGTAAACACTCATCAGTAGTGGCGGTGGAGGTGCTGTGCTGTGTGCAGAATACAGACAGGAAGAAAACACTGAGGCCGTGTGCCGCATACGAATGCTGTGTTGTGGTTTCCCAGAAAGTCATTACCCTGATAGTGGTCTGCTTTGCCCTGTGGTGCTTCTCTTCACACTTTGCCACAGTGGAGCTGTTTCTACATCACTGTCCCCCCCCCCACCCACCGCCCACCCCGTCCTTCATTCATTCATTCAGCGGTGATGGACCACCGACGCAGCAGCATGACTTACTGCTGTTGAGAGAAGCTCCCAAAACAAACACAACAACAGGCGTTAGGAGTCTGCAAATGACAACACTGTTAAAATAACTGCACCATCACAATCGCGGGGACTCTGTTGTACTACAAAGCTCCCCGGGCATGTGAGGGAGCCGGCGCAGGAAAACACACTAATGTCCCCCCACCTTGTATAAAAGTCATTACCCATCCTCCACTCTGCAGCACCGCGGGGCTTTCTGTCTGTGTGTGTGTGCGCCGCTTTGTCTCTACTGGGCCTTATCTGTGTGTGTGTGTGTGTGTGTGTGTGTGCATGTTGATGAGCATATGCTTTCAGTTAATGTATACAAGAGTAGCTGTCAATTTTGCATTGTTTACGTCTGGAGAGTCTGCCGCTTCTTACAGGAGAGCTGCTGTTTTTCTTCTAACGCTCCATAGATGTTATTTTTAACGCACACGGTCGCATAGTCGCGGCTCAATATAACCACGTCAGGAAGATGAATGCAAAGTAGATATGTTGACATGAACAAAGCTACCAACTGTAATACTGTGAGGCTGGTTCTGGTCCATACAGGCAGGTTTCCCAAGTGAAAGGTTTGGCATCAATCCCGTGAATGGACCCCTCCTCTAATTATAACACATGCATGGCGTTGACTTGAAGATGATCTATGTCTGATAACACAACAAAACTACATGTAAATGAGCTCGCTAACATTGTTTTCCATTTCAAAAAGCCTTAAAAGTAAATATCCTGCAAAAAAAAAAAGGCAGTTTACTTGCAATTCATGTCGCGCCAAACATGAGTAATCTCAGGGCGTTTTATATAACCGGGTCAAGACCTTACAGTAATTTATTGCAGAGAGAAGCCCGGAAATTCACTCAGCACTCAGCGACAGAAGCTTTTAAAAAAATAAGAATAATAAAAGAAAAAACATACCAAATATTTAAAAAGTTTTCTGTTCTGACTAAAAGCCCATTTTTTCCTCCAACGCTTCCAAAGGAAATAAGCCTAATTTGCATTTTCTTTGTTTTGTGTGACATTTTTAAAGTTTACTTCTCATAACATCTAATTGACAAATATGTGGAAACACAGCTATTGAGCACATATCTGTAGAATCTGGTGGCTTTAATCATAACAGTACTGGTCTATCGTAATATTATGAGGCTCAATCCGAAACGTTTATTTAAATGTTTTTCCATAATTCCAATTTTCCTCCCAAACACAGCAGGAAGTCTTAATTTCTCCAGTAGCCCTGTGCTGCTATATCTGCCCATCGTGTTTGGTCCTCCTCAGAAATGTTCGCTATGGCGTGATGTGTGACCAGCTGCTGTTCTCTTGTATGTTTTTCTGTGTTCGATATGAATGCAGAGCGTCCATGTCACTAACGTACCTACTATAATATGAACAAACCGCATGTCTGTAGAACGCTTATCGATCCACAGTTGGCCATTACTCTCATTCTAACAAGACTTTATTTCGATGTATTTCCATTTATTTGGGCCATCAAATTCCAATCTTGCACTCAAGCTTATTGATCACCCTGAGACCTAAACTTAGCTACGGTCTCTTGCCCACAATTGGAGAAAACAAAAAGCAGTTCTTTACTACGCCTTCTCCACCGAGAAGCACCAGGTGCTAGTGCCATGCTGCTGCTAGTTCCAGAGCTTAGTTGGTTCAAATCTTGCACCTCCTAATAACCTGTTTGCTTTTCCATTGGAAGGAGCCAAGTTAGAGCCG
>NW_007579453.1:0-35643 GCF_000690725.1 Stegastes partitus
CACACACTATCCCTTACACACACACACACACACACACACACACACACACACACACATAATCCCTTTGCTCTTTCTCCAGCCAGATCAGTGCTTTCTCCCTGGTTTATTGCCAACATGGTATTCTTTCATCATTCTTTCGGATAAGGCTGGTGATACTTGAAAAGTGTCATCTTTAAGTCTGTGTAGTCAAAGTTTGACAAAAAGTATGTTATAAAGTATGTATAACTGTTGTCCTTAAACTGTTAAAACACCAATGAGTCACACAGTTGCACTGGCTGATATGTTGCTCCACTACGATGAACATTGGTTTGCATTGATGCCACACATACGCTGTCCTGCTGCCATAAATGCTCACTAGATCACCAAATCTGTATCAATCCGCAGCTGAAAATAGTCCCCATGAAATGCACCATTTACCTCACTTTGAGTGATGTTTGCTAAATTCTACATCTCGTCCTTTTTAAACCAAATGTGTGCATTCTTTTAAAAAATGGGCATGAGGCTGAGAGCTACAGTGAAATTTATACCCACCCTTATTCTTCAAGGACTTGGAAATAAAGGTGTCACAGTTTCACTTTGCATGTTCTCCTGGCACCCACAGCTCTGGTTGTCTTCCACAGCCCAGTTGCATGTGTGTCAGATGGACGGGAGACTGTATGAATATCTTTCTTTGTCTGTCTACTTCTGCTCCTCAGCAGCCCCCTGCTTTCACGCAGGCTTGGGTAGGCATCAGTGAGCTGCGAATAGGAATAATATCATCATGATTATCATAAAAGCACACTCAAAACAGCTTAACATAAAGGATTTAAACAGCTAGAATAAATGACTGTGAATGCGGAGTAATAAACTTGCCATTTTTGAAAATAATTTTTCAAGAAAAATTGTGCAGGTAGCATCTGTACCTGGGGTGAGTGGGCCATCGCTGAGCCGAGCTTTCATCTGCAGGACACATAGACAAATGCTTTTGTTCTTTCAAAGGAGAGAGGGGCGAAAGCCACAACAAACAGGGTGTGTGTGCAGCATGTGTGTGTGTGTGTGCGTGCGTGTGTGTGTGAGTGCACGTGGAAGGAAGCGAAAGGGAAGAGGACGGAGAGAGAGAAAGCAGAGAGAGATCAAAGCAGGGGGTATGTTTTTGAATGTCTGTGTGGGAGGTGAAGCCTCACCTACCCAGAATGCCTTGCCTCACTCCTTCCAGCCCACTCAGGTTTTTAGGAGCATCACTTTTTCTTTGCAGCCAGCAATATTATGATACTACCTCTTCATCAGTCATCTCTAGATATTCTCAGAGAGTTCTTGAAATGGGGACTTGATCTCACTCTCAATCTCTGATCTGTGATGCATAAGCCGCATCTCCCACACACAGTTCAACATGTGATAGTTCTGACAATACACTACGCCTAACAAAAAGTAGACAAAATGTCAACACAGCTTCGGTTGAATCTCCCCGTTGAAGGTTCCTACTGATCTGGATCAGAGCCCCCTTCCCCCCTTTTTTTCCCCTAGTCTCACGAAGGGATCGAAGCATCTCCTTTTAACTCGTCGTGAGAAGCTGCAAACAGATGTCTGTCTGTCCACACAGAGGGAATGTCGTGCCCCCTCACGCGCAGATGAAAAGCCGTGAAAGTCTCTCTGTTGAGTTGTCAGTGTCTTAAGGCAGTGTTTATCTTTGGCAGGCTGAAGAAAACAAAGCCATCGATTTCTAATCCTAATCCCCTTCTACTGCTTCTCTCCTATTGATCATCTATCCATCCTTAATGAGATGGAGGGATAGAGGGATGGAGGGCTGGTGAAGGACAAAACTTTCCCTGACGGTTGTGCTGCCGCCTTTTCGCCTCGACCCATCTCTTTTCAATCTGTCTCTCTCGCTAAGTTGGTGTTCTTTATGGTGGAATAGCAAATAAATGCTGCCTGGCACTTTCGTGGAGGTTTGTCAATCCTGGAGGCTCACAGAGCTGTCAAGGTTTGCCTATATGCTGAAATTGGATTGGCATGGATGACTGCGCTGAACACACAGAAGCACATACATGCATGCACACAGACACTGGATTGAGTTCCAGTCCAAACACTGCTAATTATATTTCTGCCTGTGTGGTACCATGTCTCTTGAGTCTACGATATCCTCTGATGATGTCCCATTTCCCCTCGGACCTGCCTCCACAGAGTCTAACGTGCATTCCCTCATCCACCTGATCCTAAAACAAATATTGCTGAAGCTGTGGAGTGGATGATTCCCTCCTCCTGGTAGCTCTCCAAGCTCGATTTCTCTATCAAATACAGTGGAGTTGGTTTTATTTAGCAGATAACATGCCTCCCTCAGGTCTTGGAGGATCTTAAAAGTCAGAAACACAACCTCAGATAATGTTCATGTTGCTGTGTAAATAAGCAGTTGCATGATAGCAAGTTCTCCATTTCAACTTTATCCAGCAATATTCAAGTTAGATGTGTTTTTCCAGATAAGTCAAAAGTTATACTGCAGCTATTTATTAGACACGTTCTTGAAAAATGTTTCGCATTTGTTCAAGTGATTTATGGCACCTCATTTCTGCAAAATATTCTTGTTGTGATATTGTTAGGTGCACCACGAAATTGCCAAAAACTGCAGTTCCTCAAATGGCCACTTGAGGCCCATACACCCCCATGTCAAAATGTCCAACTTTACAGCAGAAATAAACACATTTACAATCAGATACAAAAGTAATTTTTGGTCTCTATAGCTAATTTCCCCATTCACGACAACCATATTGGTGATTTATTTTGATGCATCTCACCCATTTAAATTGTATTGAACATAAAATCATGCATAATTAAAGGCATATCAGCATTGAGTTAGGTGGAGCGCTTCTAAACTGCTCCGTAATAAACTTTTGTGACAGAGGGTTTGTCCACCTTTATATACATCTTATGGTTATTATATGGGTTGTTTGCACTCCGCAGTATGGTATTTGGTAAAAATCAGCTTGGGATTTAACTGCACCTGGATATTGCAAAGAATCTGATTCTAGGATACTGCAACTGGTGAGGAAAAAACATGTATTTTGGATTCTTATATTCTTGCTAGGCTTGTTTAAGAGGATGCAGAAGACCAGTCATTCAGGTCATGGTAATCCTAGAAGCTCCAGTAAAAAAGCAAGTGGACTTCTCTTTAAGGTTTATGAAGACGTTTCACCTCTCATCCAAGAGGCTTCTTCGGTTTAGACATTAAAGTAACATTCTTAAAGTCTCTCTCCGGTTGTTGATTTAACCCCTAAGAACTCACCACTCACTCTTCTAAGCGAAAAAAAAAAACAAAAGGAAAAGGTAAAAAAGGAAAAACCAAAAACTTTTTTTCTTTTTAACTTTAATGCAAAAATTTCTCCACAACCCATGTTGGTTATGACATGAAATACAGCAACATTTCTACAGCACTGAAGGATGAAAGCTTTGACCTCCTGTCATCCTTCTAACGCTGTGATCGTCGTATGATTTGAAAAAAAGGAAAGAACTGTCCATGAACCTTCCAAGAAACGTTATTTTATGGCCCCATTCAAGCCTAAATCTGAACAGACACAATGTCAAACACTGAATTAGAATGTAAGGAGCAGATAAAGGCTCCTGCACACCTGCTGTTGATGTAGCAGATCCTGAGATGATGCTTGTGTTGTTTGTGCGCCACTTGTAGGATTAACCTTAATCACACTGGTATTCACTCTCTGATGGGGGAGGTCTGTGTGCCACACCCACCCACATTCCACAGGAGTCATCTCTGAGAACAACTCACACACACCCTGGACTAAACTTGAGGTACCATCTGACTCAAAAAAACTAAAAAAAAAGTAAAAGAAACGAGTGAATTGCTGAATCATGTCACTGCAACCCAGAAGAGCTTTCACCGAATCAGAAACAAGCCTTGTCTTACAAAAACTTTTGCTTTGCTTGCAGAACTTTAGAGAAAATTGGATGGTTTTGGATATATATAATGCATGTCCCTGCAAAAAATGGCACCCCGGGGATGTTTCTCCCTAAGTGTGTGATAATGGCTGCAACAGAAGTCATTAATAGTGGGCTAATGTGTGTCAGATGCTACCTGTCCAGTGCAGCAGCAGCAGGGGAGAGAGAGCCAGGATACGAGTGACTGGCCAGCATAATGAGAGGGACATGGCCTGCCAACTTAGGCAGCTGCTTCTCTAGTGGGACTGAGTGGTGTGTGTATGTCTGTGTGTGTGTGTGTGTGTGTCTGTGTGTATGTGTGTGTGTGTGTGTGTGTGTGTGTGTTTGAGTGTGTGCACAAATCCATCTCTTATTTTCCTTTGCACTTTCTGCTTCCCTTCTCAACATATTTCTCATCTGCAGCATCTAGAAATACAGCGACATACACACATAAGCCTGGCAATCACAGCCTCTCTCTCTCACACACACACACACACACACACACACACACACACACACACACACAGACGGCCTCATCAGGCTTAGCGTGGGAATGCCTGTGGCATTATGTCAGTTATTGAGGTGATGCTTTTAATCCTGAAACAAATCTAGACTTTGTGCTGTGTGTCTGCGGCTGTGTGTGAGTGAGCGTGCTCGTGTACACAGCCAAATCTCGCACCCATTAGATTACGGCTGGCCGCACAGCAAAGACACCCCACTGCCACTCCCACATGGAAGAGCGGGCAGGATTAGCCAGCTCTATACCCGCCTTAATCTGCGGACAAAAACCCACAATCACCTCCCACCGAGACACGAAGACAGAAAGATTCAATTTGATCTACCCCTCTCAATATAACAGGAGTGTCTTTTAGGGTTAAAATTACTACTGCTCACTCTACCATCAGTCAATGTGGATTCAGCCCCTAAACTGTGTCCTTTTTATCCCTATGATCGATCCCTGTTATGGCAATTTGGAACACCTACAGGCTGCGCTTTGTGGCAGCAAATGCAAATGGAAAAGGTTTTTGGGTGAATCCTTTCAAAAGTCTGCAGCCGTTTTTCTGAGACACTTGAGCTGAATGCGGTAATGCTGACATGATGATGTTTCACAAGCGTGTTGTTCACAAAATGTACCATCCTAATACCCTTTTCAGACATGGGATATATAACATTGCTGACGTCGTCATTCTATTAAAGTGACAGCATTCTGTCATTCAGACATAAATCACTTTTGCATTAATGCTCCTCATAGCTTCATTCAGACACACCCACATTAGTGATGGAGAAAGCCGTGGCAGGCATGCAATATGTGTCATACATGCAGGATTGAACAGTATATCAAGTGTAATGCATGAACTGTGTCAGCCACTATAAGTAACAACACCCATGTCATCTTTGCCATTTGCTATTGTCAGTGCATGCAGTTCACACCTGTGCCAGGAATGTGTAAATGTTACTCATTTTGACCCAGTAAGATTGCTGTTGTAGCTTATAGGAAAAAGTGATAAGTTCAGACATGAAGCAGACACATCCAGATGCCATCAGATCAATGAATTAAGAAACTTGTGCATGCATGTCTGAAAGGGACTTTAGTTCAGTGCAATAGCATGTGAATATCTGCAGCTTGGAACTAATCACATTGTCATGAGGTTTGGAGATATTCAGCCATAAACCAAAGTAATGCACAAGTTGCATTTTTGACTTGATGGTGATGCAAACACAGAGAAGACAAGGATCACTGAAATGATTACAGTTTGTCTTAAGCGGCACATGAAAGTCCACTTCTATATCGCTCAGAATCTATAATGGCAACCTGACAGCATCACTGGAGTAACATTCAGAAGATGGCCACTGAGAGCCATCCTCTGGGAACCACGATAATTTGTACCAAATTTCATGGCAATCCATCAGCATTTGTTGACATTTCACTAAACAAAAATGTCAACCTCATGACGGTGCTAGAAGAAACGCCAGGGAACCACAGTTGGCCGGAATCATCCTCTGGGAGGCAGGAATGTCTTTCAGTCCGGACCAAAATGGTGAAGCGACCAACACTGTGATCTACAGAGCTGCGCTACCGGCTTAGTCTAAAGCCACACAAAACAGTGACTTCATCCTCTGTTTGCCTGCGTTTTCTGTCTGCCATTCCATTATTTTTTAAAAAGAGCTGTGTGTTGATGCATCATCAGTAAAGGCTACCTGCTAAATGTGGTGTCAGTGTCTCATTATTTGACAGAAGCTGCGTGTTTCATTGCCCCGAGCCAAGACGGCTCCGTCAACTCTATCTCTCTTCCTCTTTCTGTCTCTTACTCAGAGGCATCTGCCTCATTAACCACCATCAGCATTTTGTTTGCTGTGTGCGATTTGGAGGTATTGAGAGGGAGGCAGGGGGTCGTATGTGTGCGTGTGTGTGCTCACTTGTTGTGTGTACGCAGGCAACTCTCATTAGGCTGGAAAAACATTGACATTTGTGCCAGAAACCAGATCATATCTTCTCTTCCTTTATATATCAAAGGCTTCCTCCAATCAACTCCCTGGTGTCTGGTATGTGTGTGTGTGTGTGTGTGTGTGTATGTGTATAATATACATATATATATATATATATATATAAATACATACTGAATGTGTGTGTGGCAGTGTAGTGGGAGACAGATGTTTGCTGATTCGACAAGTTTGCACTGCAAACTCAGCCCAATTTAGCCGACAAAAAACATGATGCCACACAGACGCTCGTGGTGACAGCCCACTCTTAATTTTCTCTCCTTTTAATTCAGGCTCTCTTTCTACTCTCCAGCTTTTTTTCCCTTCGCTTTCTTCTTCTGCTCTCTCTGTGTCGGTTCTCTCTTTCACACACACTCCAACCCAACACTATGTGTGATTACACCAGCAGCATTTCAGCTGGGCGTTCTTCTGGAGTTGTTTTCCTTGTTACAGCCACCTCTGACTAAGTCTCAACTTTCACAGGGGACACTTTCTTCTGCCAAACTCAGAAATGATAAACATAGACCTCTTGAGGCACCATTTGATTAACTAATTACAGTATATGGTGCACAATAAATACTACGGCGCAAAAAGCTGCTCTTCAAACAAAGTTAAACCCTATGTACATGGATGGGTTTGGCATTTATTGCAATGCAATATGGCACTCATTACAATATCTCCTCAGTGTTTCTATTTTACAATGTACAAACTAGATAGAAAAAGGACCATAAATAAACAAAAGGCTTCATGTAGCTAACTCTTAGCATCAAACAACAGACGTATACACAGACACCGATGGAGGACATTCTAATCTAAATGTCTAATTCAACAGAAACAATACTTCATACAATTCAAAATAAAAAAAAAAAAAAAAAAAAAAAAAACATAAGCAAATCATACAGTTTGTTAGCATGATCCTCCAGTATGAAACTAGTAAGAGCTTGTAATGATACATTCTGTCTGGCTCCTCCCACTCTCTTTAACTTTGCATATTAAGATTATTCAAAGATTATTCAAAAAGCTGACATCGTAACAAGGGAGATTCCACGTCGGATGCATTCACGCCACACGCACTCGCACATACGCACAGACATACGAGCAAAACACATTTTATTCAAGTCAAGCACAAAGCAGCAAAAGAAAAAAAAAAAAAGTTGGAAGCCATTCTGCTTATGCACGTCAGCCTTCACGAAACAGATAAGAAAACAAGAAAAGAAAAAAAAAAAGTTGAACTGGATAAGAGGATGAGGCGTCGCTCTCAGCTCCCAGTAGCTTAATGCTATCTGCGGCCACGTCCAGATCATGGTTTATAGAAAACTCCACAGGATGGAAGTTCACAAAAGTGCTGCTTCTCTCTTCTTCATCTTCTTCTTGTCACTTAGTATTTTTTATTTTCCTCAGCTCCTTGTATTTCCACTGGTGAAAAGTCCCTCTAAAGTGCACAGATGAGGTAAATGAAATTCTTCTCAAAACAGGTTTTTTTGTATCTGTTCGCCAGCTCAGACCGGAACCATCGAGTGTTGCATGTGTTGCATTTGAGACAGCACCTCTTGCTGCACACTTGCAATTAGTATGTCCTGATGTGACGGTGTGATTATTCCAAGTCTGTCCATCTCCCTGTGGGCGCACAGACAAAGGTATATATTCAGACACACGAGCCACACCATGCAGTATTTAAAGGATAAACCCAGGTGCTATTTTTGTGGTTTTCACCACCAATTTCATGAAAATTGCCAGACACTTTCATCCAAAATGACTCACAGACTTCCCCATACGCTTACATAAGGAGCTCTTTGGGTTGCAGGATCTGAACCACCTGATGATTACAAGCCAGCCCTCTATACCAATTAAGCTGCAGCCATAATTTGAAGATGCTTGTGTATCCTAATATACTTTATGCCTTTCCGCTATAGAAGCCTATTGTCTTGCAGAGCTATTAAAACGCATAAAGCAGCAAAGCAATGCAAATGAGAAACCACATCCCTGGGCATGCTCTGTGACCTGAAAATGCAGCTGCAGAGTAGCTTTAAACTGCACTGTCGATATTTATCATAATATGTGTGCAATAATTAGTTAAGTTAGTATTTGTATGTCTGTATAAAATTAGCAACATTAGGAAATGGTTCTCGTCAATGTCTTTACTTAGCTGAATTTACTTGTGGTTTCAGTCTTTGGTGGTCTAGTTTATAGGAGAACAATTAAAAAAAATAAAAAATTAACACAATAACCTTTAAATTGGCCGTAATAATATAATCTAATAATACACAACATGCTTATGTGAGGTCATGAGAGTACAGTGATTTGTCAAATAATGCAAATGCTGTGAGGCAAATACAGCAAAACCGCACCCATAACCGCACCCATTCCACAGCATGTCTCTTATCCCTTTGACATATTTCATGTGATGCCGTAATGTCCTTTTAATGTCATCAAAAGTCAAAGTGAAACCACAATCTGTCCTATTTTCATCCAGATGTAAGAACTCAACTCACAGTAACGAGTACGAGCTGATGAGATTTTTTAAATTATGTAATATTTCAGTCTTCAGTGGCCTTTAATGAACACTACTTTCAAAGAGAGTTCCAGTTTGAACTTCACAAGTGGAAAAATGTCAGAATCGACAAGAAGGACCGAAGAGCGCTCGTGTTTTTGAGACAGCAAAATTGCAACAAAAAAGTTAAAAAGGCTAAAATTAAAAGACAGCACCGGCGTCAGGACTTCATCTCTGCATTATACAGATACAATACGTACGATTTTTCTCCATTACAATCGAGAATTTGGATCCTAAAATATAAAGTGACGTCTGTTGCAAGTTTTGACCCACTGAGTAAAAGCAGAAATTTGATGAGTAAATGCAAGACTGACTCTCACTTCAATCCATTTTCACACGAAGGTGCACTTACTGGTGTGTGAGAGCCAGGAGGCTGTCAAGGCTGGTGTAACCCGCCGCTGCAAGGGTGTCTCTGTACCTCTCCAAGCCGATGGACTGCAGCCACTCGCACACCGACCACTCCGGCACACACACCTCCGGTAGGACCGACACACACACCTCCGAACCCATCCCCGACTCCAACATCGTGCCTGCAGGTCTGTAAACGCACAAAGAGACAGCAGGTTGCAACAAAATCATCATAATTCAAGGAAAACTTTGCATGTAAACCAAACAATGCAGCAGGTGAGGATGCCAGTACAGCATGAATGTGGCAATGCATGACTTTGCCCACTTGTACGCTGGCATTTATGGCTGTGCTTACATGTGCATTATGTACCTGTCCCCTCCTGTCCGGCGCAGAGTCCCGGGGTTGCGAATGAGTTTATCCAGCATGTTGAGTATCTGGCTGAAGGTGGGTCTCTCTGCTCGCTCTCTCTCCCAACAGTCCAACATGAGCTGGTGCAGCACCACAGGACAGTCCATGGGAGCAGGCAGGCGGTAGCCCTCCTCTATCGCTTTGATCACCTAAAGAAATGACACAAGGAAACTTTTTACATTTTTATCAGGCTTGATTCAGAGATTTTCCAAAATCTGGGCCACATCTGAAAAATGTCAGCAAACAGTTCTGCTTCGAGCTAATGTTAAAGTCCTCATATTGACAATGCAAACACGCAGATGTTTAGCAGGTATAATGTTCATTTTGTTCATCATCTTACTTTCTCGCAATTTCTCGCTAGGCTTACCTACATTAGCACAAAAGTATAAACTTTAACCTGCTGGTTGTTTTAGAGAGAAACAACAGAGAGTTACCAAAGTCTTTAATCTGCTGAGAACTTGAATGTCAAGACATTAAAAAAAGAAATCAAAAAAAGCACACTATGCTGGAGTGCATTCTACTTGCTGTCCCAGCTCTTTTTACATGACTGCGCTTCATGGTTTTGTACAGTAGATAATGAAATTCATCCACCAACAAACATAAGTCAAACTGCCACTGCCAATTAAACTTCACAGAAGGAAAGCAAAAACTTTTCCTAAAGATTTATTACTTTCTTGTTGTTTTCCAAGATCTTCCCGGAGTTGTCTCACCACCAACTGCAATTGATTTTAATTTTTTGCAGCTGTGAGCGGCTCCACTGTTTCCTGTGCGTACCGTGGACCCATAATGCACATCTGCAGTGCACTCAGAAATCAAGCAGATTTGGTCAAACTTTCCCAAAATGAAAATACTACACACTCCTGCCTTGGTATCTAGAATGTAGCTGGGTCACAACTGAGGAGCTACACCAAAAATGAGTTTTAGAGGGAATATAGCTGGTTGTGAGAAAAGTCTGCACTCCAGTGTTTCACTAAACAGCCTCACTAATAAGCTAAAAATAACTAAATAAACAAAATAGAGCAGTTCGGCTTATTCAAATAAGAAAATATGATGTGCAGAAAGTCCAAAAAGTGGCCCAGCAGTAAAGTTATCTGCGGCAGATGAGATCAATACAAAATTTCCATAATCCATTCCAGACTGGCTCTTTGACCTCGTCAAACTGAACAAGCTTTGATAGCAAAGTGATTTCTCGTACAGCAAATTTGCTCTGAAACTGGATTTTTCTCTCAGATCTCAGTAACAGTTCAAAGTAAAAAAAAAAACTAAAACTAAATCACCCCTAATTTTATAAAGTGTGCGTGCTTGGCTGAGGGATAACACTAAGCAGCAGATTCCCTCAAGTCTCAATATTTATCTTTAATAAAATGTCCTGTGATTGGAGAACTAAACCTTGGCTTGCTGCCCTTCCATGGGAAGATTTCAAAGCAAAATTTGCACATTTTCAAACAGTACAGAGGTCAAAGACAGTGGGTCACGATGCAGAGGAGTTTCAGCTTCCTCCAGAAGACTAAAATATGCTAAAGAAGTGGTGCCGGTTTCGTTTATTCGGTTATTTAAATTGGGTTAATTTAGGTCCCATTTGTGGACCAGACTGAAGTTTTGCTTGACTTCTGCAGAAAGTCACAGCTCGTAACTTTAAGGAAAAAGTATAATTAATGGTAATGCTTGTGGTTGTCACAGGATGTTTAAACAATGGAGGCTGATATGTGAATCGTTATTCATGCTCCACATTTCCTTACAGTTAGTTTTACATTCAATTGCATGCGTCCGACCACATGTCCAGACACACAGGCTGCTTTAAAGCACACTCAGAAATCAGTTGACCATTTTATATAAACCACTTACATCGAAAAAAAATGTAGGTGTTAGTTGTTACTGACACTGTAAAGATGATCCAGTCCTTCAAGGAACAGCTCATTCTTTATTCTATGAGGCATCTCATAGGTTAGACAGTCTCAGAATTACTCACATCCTGGTTGTTCATGTCCCAGTAGGGTCTCTCTCCATATGAAACCACCTCCCACATGACGATGCCGTAACTCCACACATCGCTGGCCGTGGTGAACTTTCTGTAGGTTATAGCCTCTGGAGCCGTCCATCTGATGGGAATCTTTCCTCCAGGGGAGAGATAAGTCCCTGTGGCCTCCTAAAACAGTAGCAACAGTCACACTGGTTCATTGACTCGTTGACTTAAGGGATTTTATTTATTGATTTGCTGGTTCATTAAGAGAATTGGAGAGAAAAACATCTGCACCTCTGAACATTTCTGCTCTAAGCTTTATTCTTTAAGGAATCTGTATGCATTTATTCTGCATTAAATGTGTTTTCAGTTAGTCATGAATCTTTAGCGGCAATAAATGTGTGAACTGAAGCTGTGATGGCACCTAAAGAGCCTATAAATATTCAATTTAAGTGATAAAGAATAATGAATTCGCAATCAGGTTTGTCACAAAAGCAGAAGATCTGGTGTGTATGCTCACATCCAGTTTGGACTACGTCTGCGTGTGTCTCACCCTTGTAGTGTAGGCAGCTTCTGGGTCGTCCTCCAGAACTCGACTCAGGCCAAAGTCAGACACTTTACACACCAGGTTGCTGTTGACCAGGATGTTTCGAGCCGCCAGGTCTCGGTGAACGTAGCTCATGTCTGACAGGTACTTCATCCCCGAGGCGATGCCGCGCAGCATGCCGACCAGCTGGATCACCGTGAACTGGCCGTCGTGTTTCTGAAACATTAGCGTTTCGGTGACAGAAGGGCAGGTTAATACGGACACCCACAGTACAGTCACGAGTGACTACATTTTGACTGGGATTTGATTTCCCGTCAACACATTTTTCCAAAACACAACTCAGAACTAAGATTTGTTTGTTTGTTTCATAACAGAAAACTACAGTTACTGCCTCGTGGTTGTCAGTCAGTCACACTGCAACTCATACAACATCATGTACATACGAGGGGGCTGCAAAAAGTTCTCAGCCTCACCTGGAATCAACGGCCTAACTCCCATTTTGGAGCACAACTGTACACTATCAAGCCTAATATCACTGTCCACAAAAACTCAAACGTCAAAGCAATCAAAGAGAAAAGAAAGGCACAGCACAGGTAGCAGAAGCAGCCAAATGTGGCTTTTAAAACTGTTGCCCCATGCACCTCACTCAACTGATCAGCACCGTCTGACTGTTTCTCAAACTAAAATCTCCCACTTGCATCGTGGCCAATTTCAGACTGATGATGACATCATGCATGCAGTTGAGGAGCATCTGAAGGCTCAAGATGTGACCTTCCATGAAGGGTATCAGTGGACCAAGGGCACTGAAGTTAAAGGTGACAGTGTTGAAAAATAAGAACAATCTTTGTCCTGTAACGGATAACTTTTTGAAGTAAAAGATTTAGAAGAAAGTAAATAAAAGATCTTGTGAGGTCAAGGTATTGTTTGACATTTGACCACCACAACCTGTTTAATTCATCCAAATCTCAGGAAATTCTCTCTTGCTTGTCTTGAGATACCACATTAACATTAAGAAGTGGGCAGATGGATGCACGGGCACCTTAATAAAAGCACATACCCGAAGGAATGCATCCAGGGATCCGTTTTCCATGTATTCTGTGATGATCATCAGCGGCTTGCCTAAGTGGACAAAGAGTTATAAATACGAGGCTTAATCACAACTTTCACAGCACAGTTATAACCCAAGTTCTACTCACATCTCGTGACGACGCCCTCCAGCCTGATGATGTTCGGGTGGTCGAACTGTCCCATGATGGAGGCCTCAGACAAGAAGTCTCGTCTCTGTTTGTCAGAGTATCCCGCCTTCAGACTCTTGATAGCCACGTAGATCTCCCTCTTTCCCTGCGCACGAAGCCGACCACTGCACACCTCCCCAAACTCTCCTACTCACACGGAGCAAACAGCAGTGTCAGCGCCAACCCAGCATGTGTGTGTGGGTTTTGTGTGTGTGTGTGTGTGTTTGTGAGCACCAGTGCCAGGCTTACCCATGCCAATAACCTTTTCAATGTGAATGCTGCTAACATCGATCTCCTTGGCAAACTCGTGGATGGCCTGATCGGGGTCCTCGTAGGTGAACGGGTCCACGTAGATTTTGACTCCTGCCGCCATGGAGAGGGGAGGCGAGAGAGGAGAAGGAAGTGAGGGAGGAGGAGAAGAAGAAACGCAGAGGTGGGTGAGAAATATGAGTTGTATAACTGCATATGTTATGTAAATGTCTTTGGCAGTATGTGTATAAGATATGTGCAGGTGGATCTGAAGGAAGGGAAGGAAAATGAGCCTCCATCTGTCTCTCTGTGAGTGCATGTGCAGTACCTGGGTTTAGATGTTTCTCCTCCTCAGAGTCCTGCTTTGTTTTGCTGTACTTGCTCCTCCTGATGAGACACAGATGATGAAGATTTAACACACAGATAAAGAAGACAAGTGAGAATGTCCCTGCAACCGTTTCTCTCCCACTTCACCTGTTTTTGTTGTGATTCTTATAGTGAGACGCACTGACAAAGGGGCATATTTGTCACATTGTTTTTAACTTTGGGTTGTTTCTTTTCTGGCAGGGCTGTGCCTTCTTTGGGGTTTTTAAGGATTTGCCGCAATAGAAAGCAGTGACAATGAGAACAGAGGCTGCAGGAAAGCACAGAACGACCAGATGAAAGCATTTAAGGGAGAGAGGGAGGAGGGGCAATGCCTCAGGTAGCGCGAGATAAAAGGTGTTTTCCATTAAACAAAGAAACTGTCAAAAACACCTTTGTGGCTGAGCAGGTGTGTGTGCTTTTGAATGTGTGTGTGTCTGTGGGCACCTGCGCGTGCTCGTGAGTGTGCACGGCGGCGGAAGCTGACACGCAAGCTGTGCTGCTGAAGAGACAGTAATGACAAGTCAGGGACAAAGGGATTATCACTGTCTCCACTCTAATCCCCTTTAAAAGCTCCAGGTAACACACACACATTATTTAGTGACACAATAGCAGCGGAACCGTGTGTGTGTGTGAGTGCGTTGTTGTTTCTGCGAATTGTGGCAGTTTGGTCAAAAAACTGTAGTTAAGACGGACGCTGCACACATGTTTACGTCAGTGATGCGCTGCTGGAAAACTTCTAGCCACCCTAACACATCTATAGGTGCCTGCCTGTATGGGTCCTTTTATATTTGTGTATGTGTTTGTGTGGGTGTGTTTGTGTGTGTGTATACCTGCGACTAATGATGAAGACAGCTGCAGATATCAGCAGTAAAATTCCAACCCCGCTGATAGACAGCAGCAGGAAGGCAGAGTTAACTCCCTCTCCGATCAGAGGGAAGGGGTCTAATGAGGAAGGACACAGAAGTCACAAACCAAAAGCTGATAACTTGTGCACATAAACTTTAATGCATGCTCTGCAGCTGCTGAACTTTACGGCGTGAATACCTGAATTGGTGGAGAACTCAAACGGAGCGCTGAACTCTCCGTATCCGGCCGCCGTGCGAGCGCGCACATGGAACACGTACACGGTGAGGGGGTTGAGACCCGTGACATCGACGCTCCGAGAGAAGGTCCTCATTATGCGGTAGGACCTCTCCCTCTGATCCTGATTAGACGGGACACAAAGAGGGGGTCTCTTTTCAATGCAAATCCAGCGTCGCCATCGGTCAGATACAAACAGCGTCCCAACATATTGACATTCCAGACAAACTGCCTGAGCTGCATTAACCTGCCGGCAACTCACCTTTTCATAGAACTTGACCTCGTATTCCAGGATGACCCCGTTGGGTCGATCCGGCTGTTGCCACGACAACGACAAACTGTGTCTGGTGACATCGATGGCGAGGATTGACGACACTGGAGAGGGAGCTGAGAGGGAGAGGCACATGATGAGAGATAACAGAATGACAATAGTGTGGCTTGCATGGAGAATGGCTGTACATGAATCAGAATGAGTTTTGTTTTCATTATACAATGTAGAATGAAACTGCATGACTTCTCTCCTCATATACAAATAACAGTGACATAGACAGAGGACCATGTACAGAAACATAATACAAACAGGCAGTGCGGACAGATGTTTACAGAAATATAAACAAGTGAATATGCTGTATATCCATGATGCTGCTTATCTTTGATCATTTCACAGGCCTGAAAGCAGCTCATAGCAGATGTATGGGGCCTGTTTGTCAACAGTCCCATTGACCCAGTGCACCTGAGAACCGACCTACATCTCATGCCTTCATATTCCGTGGAGACAAGCCTCATTCTCAATGCTCTCTCCTCTTACAGCCCTCAATTTTCCCTCCTTTTATCCGTGTTTGTCCTGTTCTTTGTGGCTGTTCATGTGATATCGGGCCATATGGTAGTGCAGGTTGGACTTGACACATCCCAGGCACGCTCTCACGCTGTGCGCACACAGCTAAGTTATTTCCCCGGGGCACCCACAACTAAGCAGGTGTGCTGGTTTCTAAATGCCAGCATAAAGACTTAAAGCAATGACAGTTGAGATGTAACAGCATGCAAAAGGAAAAGGAAAAAAAAAAAAAAACATGCACTCGTTGAAAACTAATGGAGAGCATGTGTGAGGAACGCCACACACCAGCTGACACCTTCACAAGCAAAATGAAACACTTCATAAAATGTGGGTGATTTTTTCAGATACTTCCGTGGTTTAAACGCTGGGACGAGGAAAATCCCACCCGTAGGTACACCGGTGCTGTCAAGTGTCAACAATACGCTGTTCGGTCATTTCTTGATTGAGTGTTACGATTTACTTTTTATTGTATCTACTTCAACTTCAACCATCTATGTCTTATTTGTATTTAAGTCAGTGACTTCCATTTTCCAAAATGCTTTCTGGCTTCCTCTCGAGAACACCCCTATAATTAATTCAGCTGTTGTTAGGTGTAGGAGGACAGAGTAATAACTATGGCAACTATTACAGTGATAGTATGAGCAAGAGGTTCTAGTTGACAGCAAGCAAGAGAAGCATCATGGTCTCTACACTAGCAACTTGTGATTTTCTTCTATTACAATACATTGTAGAAGGATAAAAGCAATGCAATCAAAAGCAAATTTATGACATGTTTCAATGCAGAACTGCTTTCAAAATGTAAATCACTTGAATGTATTTGACAACCTTTCAATTGTTTTGGAATTGCACACAAGAAAGCTTAAAAAATATATTTGTGAGAGATTTCAGCGAAATAATATCTATCACAAATATTTTTTAAAAATCTGTTTTTGACCATCTAAGCGTTTTAGGGTGGATACTACCTCCATCATGTGCACATTTATCTACGCACAGAGCTTGTACATATCATGCTTCTACAGTTTCAAACAGTCCTCATGGGACGTTGCTTCCCTGCGGGCAGCAGTTTTGCATTGTGCTGACCCACTTACGGACAGCATCTATAAGCACATTTTATGTTCCTGCTACAGTCAACAATCTGACAAACACATTCATCACAAGCAAACACCTCTCACCCGCTTGGTTGGTCGTGACGCTGACGGACACGCTCGGCGCTGCCCCTGTACCGCTGGCCTGGGAGACCCCGTTCCTTGCGTGGACGATGAAGGTGTAGTGCGTGTGGGCCCGGAGCTCGCTCACCACCACCCTGGTGGCCTTCAGGCCGGTCTGGCCGGGAGAGAAGAGCACGTCCGAGCCACAGGGCAGGCAGAGCTGCGAGCTGGAGATGGAGCCAGAGCTCAGCCGGGGGTAATCTCCAGGCCTGCTCTGGAACACTCCTCTGCCCAACTGGGCTTCAGGTCCCACAATGCCTTGGTCCGACTGCATCGCCGGGCCACCGTGCTGGGCCTCGGGCTGGGACATGCTGCGATTCCTCGGGAGGGCTCTTCCAGCCGTTTGACTGTGACCCCCGCTTTGACAGATGAGACACTCCAGACTGTAGCTGGTGTCACTTCTGCCTCCCAACCGGCGAGGGGGGGCCCACTCCAAGACCACCGAGGTCTCGTTCACCACAGAGATGAGCTGCTGCGGGGCCGATGGCGGCTCTGAGAAAGAGAGGGGGAGGGAGGGAGTGAGCCTGAGCAAGAACAAAACCAATATACTGCACATAAGGAAAGTGGAAGTATACAGGGTGTGTGAGCTGGGGGTGGGGGGGCTCTTGGCAGGACTTGAAATGTAGACATCTGGCATTAGACTAAAAATCATACTGTTCTAAGATCTTTTTGATGGGTTGGATGTTTTCTTCTGTGGCATTTTGTGTGTGTGTGTCTGAGAGACTGTGTGTGTGTGTGCGTGTGTGTGTGTGTGTTTTCATTTTTCCCAAGCCAAGGAAACCATGTGCTGTATATAGGCATAATTAAGTTTAAGACACACAAACCAAGGTCTCCCAGTCTGTCACACAGAACCTACTCACAGACTTAGAGAGAGAGAGACGTTGAGCGCAAGCGAGAGAGAGAGAGGACATTTATTCACTCCTCAATGTCTTTAGTTATCACTGCCAGACAGGATGTAGATGGTGGCTTAGTCATAAGTAATGGGATCATGAAACAGGGGTGGCATTCAGACACGTTTGTGTCTCCCTCTGTTTGGTGGAGATAGAGAGTTTGGGAAACAATGACTGTGGTTTTTGCTTTTATTTGTGGAAAAATGCATGCACATATTGTTGTCACTTCTGTATTATCGTACAGCTATGTGTGTGTCTGTGTGTGTGTGCTTACGGGTACAGGCCATGGAGGGAGGGTCGCTATCAGCTCGGAAGAATCCAGAGTGACAGTCGCAGACGGTCGCTCCGTCTCTGACCGAGTGGCTGTGTGGAGGACACTTAGAGCAGCTGGCATCTGAAGACCTGGCCTTATAGAAACCAGCGGAACAGGCTGCACAGAGACAAAAAGACACTTGAGAGACCCGCATCACAAATGTTGATGAAAACACAGCACACTGATTTATGAAAAAGATATGCTTGTAAAACTAACACTTGTTTAAGGGTAGCATGTGGTCTTCTTGTCCACTAGTGGTGCTATGGAGAAACGTTTAGCCTGCATCTTGTGTTTTACTTGCATGTACACAGAAACAATCATGTATGACTTGCTAGAGCGAAAACAATTAAGCCACTGGAACAAAAAAAAAACAAAACAAAAAAAAAACTTCTGCAGCAGTTGTGATAATTGATTAATTGTTTCAACGCCAAAGAAATTATACGAAATGCAAATAGTTTCTGGTTTTTCTTGGTCTCCTGTGGCACTAAACTGAATCTGTTTGGGATTTGTACAGCTGGTGTGCGTACAGGCTCAGACAATGCGCACAATCATCTTCTGGTTTTTATGTTGTCCCACTGATAAGATGCCAAGCAAAGTTGCTTTCAAAAATCAACACATTCATTAAAGCTGCAGAAAGCAGAAAATCTAGAACGGGCCAAACAATAACGGCAAATAAATAAATAAATAAAACACACCAGAATTTAAGAATGCAGCCGTCTTCCAGCAGCTCTTTCCTCTCTATACTAAGCCGCTCTACCAGATGAGCATAGGAATATGCACAAAAAAAAAAATCAACATTCACTCGTGACTACCCACAGGATTCAAACCCCAACTGTACAGACTGAGAGAGCTCAGTTCATCCCACTGCACCACCACTTCCTGTTTTGTTGCTCTTTATAGTCTTTCACCTGATCTGAGTGAAACCTCTGTGATTGGCTTACGTCTCCCATCGAAGGCTATATTTTCTAAACCCTGAAAACGGAGCCAAGAGGAGGTACAAAACCCTAGTTTCACCTCAGACTGTATGAATTACAAAATACTAAAAGGTTATTACGCTCAATGATGACAAAAAAAATACTGCTTGGTTTAAAAACCCAAAGATACACCCCACATGTTTTGGTGTGAAACAGTCTGCCTTAAACGTATTAATGATGAACGGAGTCGTAGTAATAAAGCAGAGCAAATTTAGGCTAGAAGCAGTGCAGTCGACACTGGCTGCAGGTCAGTCAGGCCCTGACCTTTGATACAGTCTTTGTTCTCTCTGGTATTGACTGCTCAGACAGCCTGAGCACCATGCTAATCCACACAAGGAATATTTTGTTCTCTGGGCAGCGTTTGGATCCAAAGACAAACAACTGTAAAGAAAACTCTAAAGAGAGAAATAGATATAGAGTGAGGAGGAGGAGCACTTTGACTTCTTTTATCTTTAATTTTGATGAGCGAAGAAAGAAACACCTAAAAGAACACTTACTGATCAGCTCCCACTCACACACAGAAACCAGAAACACTAGAACTGAATACATCAAAACTCCACAGTGCCGGCAGCCCACACAAATATAATTGACATTTAAATATATGAAAGAGGAGAAACAGAGAAAGAGAGAGGGTGAGAGAGAAAGAGACAGGGAGAGAAATCTTCTCTCTGTATACCAAGGAGTTCATGCATTGACAGAGCAACAATGCAATAAATGAGTGCATAATTATACTGCTTGACATCCACTGGTGAAGCAAAAGAGATGGCAAAGCGTGACTGGTTGGAGCAATTTTTTCTCACTCTCTCGTTAATTTCAGAAGGAAATCCTTTATTTGTTTCCACTGCATCCTTTTTTTCAACACCTTCTCTTTCATCATCACACCCTATTCATTCGCCTTCAATCCTACCGTCTTCCCTCGCTCTCCCCTCTCTTTTTTTTTTTTTAACTCTTTCACATTTCCAAGGGAGATGAAGACATCCCAGTGGGAATGAATAGGAATGTGGGAATGATGTGTGTGCGTACATGTGTGTGTGTTTCGAGTGTGTCAGTATGCTTTATGACTCTCTCATCAGTAGATGAGAGGGAGGAAGTCTCCTCTGTAATCTACTCAGACCAACCATCCTGCCCCATCTGTGAGAGCCTCCACAGATTTGCTCTTTCACACACTCATTTGCCCTCCCTTTCACATTTCACAATCTCCCTCATTCGCTTCCTATGCACTTCCTCCTCGACCTCCACTTGTCTGTCTTTGTGTCTCTGATAACTCTCTCGCTCCTGCTTTATCTCCGTATATCCCGCTCCTCTCCAAGAGAAAAAAAAAGCTTTGAAGCCGCCTATCGCCGTTTAAAGCTCCGTATCGATACCAATTCAAATGAGATCGCACACAAACACGCGCCGCAGCTGAAAACTGTGCAGCCGCAACCTGTAAATTCATAAACACATTTACGGCTGATAAAGGTGGCTTTCATTTGGTGACTGACTCATCTTATTGTGGCAGCTGGCACAAATCAAATGCAAGATAAAATACAGTATTGTCGGTCTCCAGCTGTTCTACACATTCCTTTGTTTTTAGTTATTAATGTAGGTAAATAAGCCATGAGTGGGGAAGAAGTGCAAGAAGAAAAAGCGCTGAGAACTCGGAGGTTGATTACAGGGTTCAGCAGGACTCTGCCAGGGGGGTATCACACCGCCTTTGTCTCTGTCCCATCCAATCCTCTATCCCTGTCTCCAACACAGAGGACAGAATGAAGGAGGAAGCAAAAGAAAGGAGCAAGTATTTGAAGCCATAAACTTCCTTGAGCGCCCTCTCATGTCTCTCTTCTCTGTAGTCTTTTGTGTCGTCTTTAGCGCTGCTTTCGACAGAGGAGGGGGGGGGCGGCTGTGGTGAGCGCCGGTGACCTGGAATAAGAGCTCATGAGGGTGTCATTAACCCGACATTAACCCTACGCTACCAAAAGGCCCTGCAAGAGCCTGAGCTCCACCGAGTAACACGGGAGGGTTACGGACACAGACACACATACTGATGAGATAAGGTGAAGGCTTGCAGGCGCATTAATATTCTGCCCGTTAGACGGGACAATAATTACACTGTAATCAGCTGTTTGCCTCCTTGAGACAAGTAAGAGAAAGTGACAGAGAGCGTAGAAAGGATGGGGAGAGTTGCCTGGCACGAGGAAAAGACTGACAAGGAGCGAGAGATAAAGAGGTGAGGAGAAAAAGACAAAGTGAGGAGGAGGAGGAAGGAGAGAGAGAGGGAGAGAGAGAGACTCGGAGGGGGGAAGGTGCCCTTTGATTACTATCAGCATTGTCTTCATTTGCATATGCATTCTTCTGCTACCTAAAATGCAAATGCGGCTCATCGCAAATCCTAACTAAGAGCCTCGTCGGCACACTGTATGCATGCTTGTGCGAGGGCTGCTCTGTGTGTGTGTGTGTGTGTGAGTATTCTCCTTGACCCCGTGTTATTTGTCATCATCCCTTGTTCCTTCCCAGCAGAGGGGTGGAGATGGAGGAAGTACCCCTGACTGCTCCAGTCTGACACCTGTCCGAGTGATGGATGGATGGAGGGAGGGATGGATTGACGGATTGATAGACTGCCACACGAGGAGGAGGGACACTATTAATCACAGGGGTCGTGGCCCCCTTTAATTAAAGCCCGGAGATATGTTTGAGATAAGACGCGATCCTTATCTTTTCCTACTGTATGTCTTCATTGAAAAAGACGGCGTGCCCTCAAAATCACCCTGACATTCCTGTGAAGTTCGGTGCCACATTTACTTCGTGTTTTTGCAGGAGCGCTGTACTGCATTTAAAACCTTAAAGTTTAAAGCTGGTCTACATTTAAATAGGCACAGAAACGGGTGGTTTGAGGAGAGAAATGTGTGTGTTTGTGAGTGTGCCCGAAGCCAACAGTGTGAACATTAGCATGTGAAAGGGTCTCTACAACAATAACTCCCCTCCCTATCAGACACACATCATCCACCACCCCCCTGCCGCCACCAGCAGCAGCAGCAGCAACAGCAGCAGCAGCACCCCCTCACCACCAACCCCCTGACTGTGGATCAGGGAGAAGAGTTGGAGAAGAGAAAGGAGGGATAATGAGAGCAAGACAGAAAGAGAAAGAGGGAGAGCGGAGCTTGTTCCGGTGCCAGAGAGCTGCAGACAGCCTGGTGGAGCTGGCAGAACCTCCTCTACATTAGGAACAACCTGGGAGACGGAGACAATAGCGCACGCAAACAGTTTGATTGTGATGAAGGAATGCGAACCATTCCCCCCCACCTGAGTTTGGCTCACTTCACACAGTCGCTTGTGGCATTCCGGTGTCTTTGCTCGCTTTGTCACCTGCCATGCATTTGCACATATATACACACAGAAACACTCTCACATGCACACACACTCCTCCTCCCTGTGTGTTTGCCCCACCACACTCTTCTCTAGGCATTCCTGGGCAGCCCTCCAAACTGTGAGTATATTGGAGGGAGGGCTTTGTTAGGCAGAAAATCAGAGATACAGTACACACACGTGCACTCGTTCACACGCACGCACACACTCCAAATCAGCAGTCCAACATGTTCAGAGTCCAGAAATGCGATGCAATAATTAGAGGGGACTGAATACAGCGATTACGCACTCATTCTATCATCCGCTCACTCTTTCTTTCTGTCGTCTCTCTTTCAGTGTGGCTATCTGCCTCTCTCCTCTCTCCCTCTTTCCGTCCAAATGCTTTCTGCTGTTGACGAGACACTGCAGGTGCGTTGGATAGAAGCACAACCATGAAATCTCTCTGGACAGAGGGGAACACAGAAACACACACTCTCACAGGCAAACATAGTCGCTCAGAGAAACATTCCAACCCTCCCAGGCAGTGAGCAGAATGGAGGAGAATCAGACGACAGAAAGGGAAAAAAAAAAAAAAAAAGGAGGCCAGTGGAGAGACGGTGAAACAAAAAGCAGAAGGCTCCTCTTTCATTCTGCCTCTCCAGCCGTTCACATTTCACATTCTCTCTGTTGTCTCTCCTCCGCTCGCCTCTTGTCTCTCCTCCCTCGTTTCCGATCCTCCCAGACGGATCGCAGCTGTCAAACTTTTGACGTCTTCATCTACCTCGGTCATGACCCTGCACTCTGCAGCTAAACTCCCTCTGTATGTGTGTGTATGTGTGCGGCTGTCAGTCACAGTTTTTGACGTCTTCATCAGGCTCAGTCATGACCTCGGTCTTAACCAGGGGTTTAGAAAAGAGGGGGAGTTCCCTCTCTCTTGTGTTTCTCTGCTCGTCCCCTTTGCACCCCGTTGACGAACCCCCAGCGGGGGAGGGGCAGCTCTGCATTGATGCCTTCTGCTGTCAGTGGCCTTCTTTCAACCTCCCTCTCGCCCTATTCAACGTCTAATCCCTTCTTCCTCTCCAGAGCTCCTGCTCTCATCCTCTCCATCCTTATTACTCGGTGTCAACACTCAAAATGAACTTTTCACATCTTACTTCTTTAACTAAGTCGACTCCTGTTTCAGCTTAATTCAACAGGAGTTTCTGGGGGGGATGCTAAAATGCACCATCTAAAGGTGTTTCTGCAGATAAAATAAAATTCTACCTCACCAGATGATATATATAACTAGAAAACATTTTCAGCATCTGAAATGACATTTTCTTCAAGCATGCATAAAAGATTTTGCACAGCTCAGAAACCTGAACTACTGAACTTCTATCATTATATCTTTTATAGTGCATGTGTCTGCTGTTTCACCTTCAGAGTCTGGATTTGTTTTCAGTTTGTGCAACACTGTAGGAAGTGTCTTTAAGCTGTGGTTGAAGTAAAGTGTGGTTTAAATAAATGCCATTTATCTTTCTGCTTTGGTGATGTCAGTTTACTCAACTTTAAATTGCGCTTTTTCAATTTAAACTGATATTCTAGTTTTGGCAAAAGCACAAACATTAGGTTCAGTGCTTCTTTAGCATTGTGACATTATGACGTTCACTTATTTAAGGAGCCATTCAACTGATGTTTTCTATGATAGAGTAAAGAAAACGTTTAAGGTCAAAAACATGTTTCACATTTGATATTTAGGATATAAACTTTAAGTAGACTTTCTTTAAAATTAAGCTGCAGCAATGCAAACCGTTCATTTGAGAGGAATCAAATGATGTAAGTGCATTTAACTTCAAACTTATGACATTAATATTACATGTAGCCTTTATTTCAATGAATTTAATTTTATGCGTCAATAATTGCATATTTAAATCAACCATCAATTCTCTCATTTCAGTGTATAATTTAAGTAGCTTTAAAATAAATTACATGAGAGCAACATGTCATCTTTCTACAATAGACGACTTGTTACCACTGGACTGCACAGTGTTAAAAAACAACAACAAGAAAAACAACTGACATGGTGATATTTTGGTTTTCTGTGCTATATATATGTGAAAACACAACCATTTTTCCCAGATAACTTGAATAACTATTTGTGGTGGCTTTTCAGGAGCTGATTGAAATGGTCAAACAAATTAGTGGTGTTGCTTCATGTAGTGGCAGTTTCTGTTTTTGGTCAACATCATCCTTTCTGTAGCCAAACTATTTCCACACATCGTGTCTCTTTTCGCAACCAAATCTTTATTTTTGGTGTTTCTCTCCTGTTTCTCGCCTATTTTTGTTCGCACATGTGGAACCAGTGTTTTAACAAACTGGGCGTCTGGCAATCCAAAACATCACGCAGCAAGAGAAGTTCTTGCATGATGTGTTGGAGTATTTGCTTTGCTTCACATAGCTGCTAAAAATGAGGCTAGAGCGAAAGGAAAGTTAGCTTAGCTTATTAGAAAGAATAGAAACTGTGTCCATTCAAAGGCAACAGAAGATGTCAACCACCTTAAAAACCCACAAATAAGACTATATCCTATTTGTTTAACCCACACTTACATACTCTGCACATTAAACTATTTCTTGTATGCATAAACTATCGTTCTCTGTGTTTATTGCTCACAATAAAATCTGAGGTATCTCCATCCGAGCTGAGTTATGCTGGCTGAGCGAAGGCACGTGAAAATCCAGAAACCCTTTGACCTCACTCACGTATCTCTACTTTCAGTCTCCCCCCCGAATCCCGCTCTGCCTTCCCCCCCACCTCTCTTTACGTCTGAAAAATTTGAACTTAAGATGGAAGAACTGTTATGGCGTCTATCTAATACTGCAGGGTCAGATTTTTTTTTCTTTTCGGTATTCTTCCAGGACTTTGATGGATTTCCACCGAAGCAGCTGCTCGCGGCCAACAACCTGACAGGCAGCGAGAGCGGAGAGAAGACGGAGGCCGGAGCAGCGGATAGATAGATGGCACTTCACATCTGCTAGAGGTTCAACAGAGTCAAGGGTCTCTCCTAAATCTAGTTGAGGAGGAACATCTTTCAGGCCTCAGGGACCACCCCGCAAACCTCCTCCTCTTTTCAGCGGGAACAAACGGGGCAAGCCGGGTGAAGGTTTTAGAGAACATTTGTCACACCGAGTATTTTGGCTACCGTTCTCATTGCATAGAAAAAAAAGTCACATGTTTTTCCCTCTTTAGCGCCAACTGGGACCAACTGCATCCCTCTCTTTATGTCCATCTCTTTCTCCCTCTCAGCGCCTCCTCTTTTTCCCTTTGAATTATGGGTCTGTTTGTTATACAATTAGCCTGCTGGGATAGGCTTCATAAATAAAACCGAGGGAGCCGATCAGTGAGTCCTTCTCCCCTGTCTCTCCATTGGTCTCTGTCCATCTGTGTGAGTCTGAGTGTTGTGTGACCGAATGGGGGGGGAGTCGAGCCATGTAGTAAAAGTGTCTCCACCAAGTCTGTTGTCCCCCCGCCTCTGTTCAACCCAACTTTGCCTCCCGAACACGTACATTTAGTAGTCCTCACTATCACAACAGTCACATCCAAATATTACACGTCATCCAGGCCACATGTATGTCGGAGAGAGAGAGAGAGAGGTGTGAACAGCTTGCATATTCGTTACCGTAAAGTTCAGACCAAATTTGTAAGTGATAGAAAGACATTTTTGTCCAGATGGCTGCGGTTGTGTCAGCACACCTCACACTGAGACCTGAGAGCTTCTACTAACACTTAAAAATACTGTTTACAGTTTGGAAAACATCAAGTCGTGTCCAAGCGTGGTCCAGAGGAGGCCTGGAAACGTGTCCGACGTGGGCTGGTCCTTACAGATGGGTCTAACCTACGCAACTGTGTTGGTCTTGGTGGTGTATTAATACAAGCCGCTCTTTAGAAACAACTCGTTGGCCTCTCAAGGTTAACAAAATCACCTCCAAAGCTCCTGGATTTTTTTGTCAAATTTTGACACTTCTTCTGGGCACAGCTTCTTCCTGAAGACTTCTCGTCACCATGAGGTTGCTAATCGATGGAAAGTTGTTGGTAAACTGATTTTGCTATGTTTACAAGGAGCCAATTTAGCTGTTCCCCCTTATTTCCCTTCTTTATGCAAAGCTTAACTAAGTCTCTTTGTTGCAGCTTCATTTTGAACAGACAGACAGAATGGTGCCACTTTTTTTTCTTTTTTCTTTTTTTTTTTTTAACTTAACTCTTGGCAAGAAAGTGAATAAGCATACTTCACAAAATGTTGAATTATTCCTCCAACGTGTGTGGGTGTGTGTTATTGTCAAAAAAATCATATCTGCCATCAAAAACCCAAATTCAGTCCAGTACTTTAAACCATTGGCATTGATCGGTTGAATACAGCAATGTTCAACTCTGCTGTTAACGAGCTGCCAAACTTGTGAGTGTCCAGTTAACACAGAATTTCCAAACATATTCCTCAAAAGTAATTAAAACAGTCCACAGATTAATCAAGCAGGTGTGAA
The DNA here is from genome assembly GCF_000690725.1 of Stegastes partitus. NCBI lineage: Eukaryota > Metazoa > Chordata > Actinopteri > Pomacentridae > Stegastes > Stegastes partitus. The sequence goes on from NW_007579453.1 coordinate 27,189, forward strand.
AAACTACACAAACCAAATGTTTTCCATCATTACTGAGTTGTTTGTCAAGTGTGGCGCCAAGCATCTCTTACCTTTACAGGCGCCGCCCTTCTCTTCATACCCGGGGTTACACAGACATCCACCAATAGGGACCAACCACTCTCCATCAGCGCCGCAGTACATTTTAGGCTCCTCTCTTTCTTCTGATTGGTTCACACAGGACCCCCTGACCTCCACTAAGGAGGAAGTGTCAGCCCCGGTAACGGTGTCGGGAAAAGTGGCCAGGTTACGAATGGTGAGCGGGCAGGTTTTGTAGAAAACCCTGACGGAAACCAAAGCGATGCAGGCGCCAACATCCTGAAAGGCCAGGTAGAAGCCCTTCCGGGTCGTGACCTTTACATCTCGCACTTCGGTGTTTAACTTCATGATGCGGTCTCCTACGTCCACCTGAACGGAAGGAGAATGGAGTCACATTAATAAAAAACGTGCAATAAACCATGTCAGCCCTTTTTAATTCAATTTGGGAGTTGAACCGCAGCTGATCTTCACATTTTCAGCGTTTGGCTCTTATTCAGATGAACTTTTATCGATTGCAAAGGTAAAACGAGCTTTAATGCCTGCAACACTAAAATCGGGAGTAATTCTAGTGAGGACTACGCAAAAAGCGCCCTGCCAACATTCCTCGGACAGCGAAATAGACATCCGAGATAAAAGTGCTTGTAAAACAAATAAAAAAATTAGAGCTAAGTGCCAGGGGGTTGTATTTTCCCGATAGGAGCAAATTAAAGTGAGTGGAGGAGGGAGGATAAAACGCACAAAGCCTGACTCAGTCGTTTGGTGTTACCTGGGTGAAGCTCTCATCTGCTGCCACTGTGTCCACCTTAATGAAGCTGCTCTCTTTGATGTAGCTCTCTCTGTCTTCATTTGACTCATGGTAGTACAGGTTGAATGTCTCCTACAAGATAAGAGGGGGAATTTTCAGAAGAGAAAAAAAACACTGAGGGGTCTATTTATCACCATCAGCTCTCATCTTCTCTCCAAATATGATAATGAGCCAAAGTGCAGTTTGTGCTCGAGTAACCAGCAGCTATAATATATAATAAAGCTCCATTAGCAGCAGTCTGTCCATTTACTAATTATCATGAAAGCTAACATATTAAAGAAGTCAAACCTTTATCTGGAATGCTTTAAACAGTGATCAGTATGCTTTACCGAGCCCTCACAAAGCATGTTTTCATGTACCTTGCAGGTGCCGGTGACCCCTGGCAGGCTGTTACAGTCTCTCAGGGTGAACTTGACTTCCACGTAGACTCGCTGGGCGCCGGACCGAGGGATCCAGTCCGTCCTCAGCCAGTTGTTTTGATTGGGTTCTAGGACGTTACACACCTGGTACGTTCTGATGGGGATGTTCTTCTCGTCCATAATGCTCACTTCTTCCCACTTCAAATACACACATTTGTTTCACTACACAAGGGAGGGCGACACTTCATACATTCTTAACAACAAATTGGTTATGTTTGCAGCTTTACAACACATTCCAGAGGAGAAAAAAAAATTCCTACTTTCCAGGGAGGCACTGCTGCTAGTTCATGCCAGCAATTTGACTTTTAAATTGCAGATGCTCTATTAATATGTCATGGGTTAGAGCCACGGACAGCAGGTTCTTAAAACTTATTCAAGAAACCCTGATATCCAAAATTTAACAGCCACTTACTATGTAGCAGTCTTGCAGGCTTTGCATATAAAAGATTATTGATGCTCAAGTTTCACCCAACAAAGAAGGATTTACAAAACGGCCCCAACTGGGAGCTGCACTTCAATGACCACTGTGCTGGCAGCAATGTTCAAGAGCCTGAAAGTTGACTTTCATTGCTGCACTGACATGAACTCAAAGTGACTGCGTAACATTACTCTTCGGCCCTTGTAGACACAAGCGTTAACACGTGGATATGCACGGAGGTGTATATTTCAGGGGGGGATGCAGGCGATACGTCTCCCTTAATATTTAGAACACGTGCATTTTACCGCTCCAATAAAACACATTTAAGAAGCTAATAGCATTTATTTTGAAAAACCAATTGCACCTTAATTTTCTGTTCTCCTTTATATAAATACATTTCCACCATAAACTGATGGAGAAAATGCTGCATAAAAAATCACCAGAATGCAGGAAATTAATTTCTCGAGGGAAGACGCCCAAACCCCTGTTTAATGTGTCCCCGCCTCCAATGTCGAAACTAAATCTATACACTAGTGGGGACCAGTGAAACGAACCCACTGTGGAAAAATAGTTTTTCTGTCCGCTTGAGGAACTTTTTGTCTTCACCAACACAAAAAAACCCAACAAAAAATACATTTCAGATGCTGGTGTGCATCCTCTAATTCACTGCTGTCATTGGAAGCCTCGCAGGCTAACACTCATTCTTGCATCAATATTCTGCAGTGGACAGTGGTTCAGATTTGTGGCGACTCCAAGGTTTTTGCTGGCACATTTCCATACAAGTGAAGCAGGCTCAACCTTCACTACACCATCCATCTCAATAGAACCGATTATTTGCCTTGTACTGTGACCCTTCGAATGACCGCTGAGCCTCCCAACTCCAAATTGGCTTTTTATTGCCACTGAATAATAATCTGCTCTCTCCCTACTAGTGAGAGCTGTATACACACTAAATGCACCGTGTCCACAGAGAGAAAAAGAGAGGGAGAGTCGGAGAATGACAGGATGTGTGTGCGTTTGGAGCAGAGGGGTTGTGTGTGTGTGTGTGTGTGTGTGTGTGTGTGTGGAGCGTGATTGATATGTCATGGAAGTCAACCTTAGTGTCTTAAATAGGCTTATTACAGATGTACTGATAAATTAATACTGATGTGAAAAGAAAAAGCTATGCAGTTTTTATTTTCATGCACATTCAAGTAAATTCTTCTTCACAATAATTGTAATCATTTTTAATTGCCGGTGCAGTCAAATGTTGAGAATGTGCTGTTTTGAGGTCCTACTTGACAATAAATGTTAAAATACTGGCTGATGCATAATAGCAGGGTTTTATTATTCACAAATACCCACCCTGCTACTGGCCTCAAATATCCAGCATTGCTCTGCTCCATGGTGTAACTGTGCACTTCTTTTGTGTACAGTATGTGCAAAGAGCGCGTATGCACGAGCAAGAGCATGTGCACGGACCCACGTCTTTGTGCATCGTGAGTGTTTGTGTGTTGTTGTCGTGCCTTTGTGCGGTAAGTGTATATCGAGGAAGACAGCTGTATAAAAGCTGACACGGGGTGTGATGCCTTCCTTGTCTAGTCTCTTTTGGAGTTTTTTTTGTCAGTAGACAGAAATCACAGCTGTCAGAGGCAAAAAAAAAAAAAAAGCTTTGCACTTGCCCCAACCATATAAAAATGGTGTTTTGTATCTCTATGTGTGTGTAGCTAAGGGATGAGGAAGGTGGTGGGGTGCCTGTAATCAAAAGCTCAGTGCGTGCAGACCAGGACCCTGTCAATCAAGCAGCGTGTGAGCGAATGAGAGCATGGTGGCTGAAGGAATAAGAGTCAAGTTCAGCAATAACTCTTAAACCAACAAAGAGGTGAGGGAGACACTGAGCAAAAGATAGAGAGAGAGAGAGAGAGAGAGAGAGAGAGGGCGTAAAGATGGCAGATCACAATGTACCAACGACGAAAAGTACAAAAGTTGAAGAGATAAAATATAAAAGAGACATCTCCAGGATTCGTTCTGGCAACTGCATGGTAGTAAAAATCCCTAAAAAATGACACCCACCACCAAGCTGGTTTATGCCTTTACTTGTGCCAAACACAAAGCCAGCAATCTCATATTAGCACTTAAGCTTGGTGAACAACAGCACATTTCAAAATCTGTGGGATGATTATTTACAGTTTCCAGACCAAGTGTGTTCAAGTGTGTGTGCGCGTGAGTGTGTTTTCCAAAGAGAGAACAAGTTGTAAACAGTGTATCTGTAAAAATAAATAAATTAAAAAAAATTTTTTTTTTGAAAAGGAAAAAAAAATAAAGAAAGGCAGCTCCCACTCACCCCTCCCTCTGAAGGACTGGCTGCCCATTTCAGCTCTCCTGGCACTGTCCTGGTATCCAGCAGTGTCACTAAAATTGCACATATACACAAATGCAGGTGGTTTAAGGGCAAACTGCCTGAAGTACTTCAAGTGATACCTTTTAAAGCAGTGTACATTACGTTATATGACCTCCCCTCACCACAAAATGACCACTATGTAGGTGACCAGTAAGCTTGGGACAGTTACAGCAGTAGCAGAATGTCTATCTCACTTGATTTGATGGAGTTTGTCTTAACAAATAACTCTCATTTTAATACATAGGATCACATATGTCTATGTATTTAAAAAAACAAAAACAAAACACATGTCCATAATTGATTTCAGCATCAAGCGTTATTTATACACAAAGCAACAACCAGAGAGTTTGAGGTTCAGTGGTGAGCTGTTTCTGAATAAACATAAACTGTGCATTGACCAAATCATGTGGATGTATCCAAAAAACACCCTAAAGATTTTCGTGGCAGCACGAAGACAGAAACCGTGTAGCTGAACTCCTTCAGGGCACAACTCCATGAGAAACACGTACAAATATCAACATCTGTGAAATGTTCCCAAAATCCAACTTTTTGGACAGTTCAAGATTGGTGCCTATTTGCCCTGCTCTGCTCCTCGCCATCCTAGGACGCGCCTGGAGCGCACAGCGTCGCTCCCAGCGTGCGGCAGCAGCGGCAGCAGCAGCAGCGAAAAATCCGACTATGTGTCACACACACAGACACATAGATACGATTCCCTCCTTACTTACCTTCGTTGGGCGGATAAATCCTCGTCCTCGAACTTGAAACTAGTGTTATTATCCAGATGGACGTGGAAAACATTCGCCATAAATTCGCAGCCATGTGTGCCGAGTGGAAGCGTGTGCGTCCCCCGTTGGCTCTGCGCGCTGGCTGAAGCGGCTCCATCCCGGTGGGAAAAGTGTGTGTGAATGAACCCAAGTGTGAAAGCGAGTTGGATGCAGCAGCGGATACTGGGGCGGTCTCTCACACTGCTTCCCTTAATGGTAACTCAAATGACATGAGCCAAATGACATACAGTACGGTGTCAGTGTGCTACAGTGTTAATAATCCTCAAAAAAGGCAAGTTAGAGTGGACCACACTGAGAAGAAGAATTTTGGAAACAGCACATCATTTGGGAGGCTTGTTTGGAGGCTCTGGTGTTCAAAAAAAATGAGGAAAACAAAGGCACTCTCTCCTGCTTATACTTTAACTTTACGCTGCATAAAGGTTAATAAACGTATTTCTCTTTGGTTTCACTAGAGACCCCAGTTTGAACCCACCAATCAGGAATATCAAAGATGCACTATTCTTGCCTTCTCTCTGTCAGAAGTGGCATTTAGCAGCTGATAACCTAAAGAACGCCAGCGGGCATGTGGTCATAAAACATCACCCTTTAAAAGAAAAAAAAAAAAACCCACAGCCTGTCACATGCATTTCAAAACATGAATGTGTCACAATTTCCTGATAAAGAGCTGAGCTGCTGGGATTTGGGGCTTGAGGTTGCTGGTAGTTCTTTGTCCTAAGCAGCATTGAAGAGTGTGACTACAGCGCCACCTGTTGATGGTTGTTGGGTGAAGGAGGAGAAACCCAGTGGATGATGAAGGGTATTAGATAGCAAGCTGTAGGATATTTTAAAGCTGCTAACAGGAGAACAAGCAGCATCAATCAGTCCCCCGCCATCTGTCAACTACAGTTTGGAATAGTTTTTTAAAATCCCTCATGGATATAATAAATAAAGTGGACGGAGTAGATGCAAGGTAGTCACAAACACAAAGGCCTCGTGCAGAAGTGTGGTGGAGCAAACAAAGAGCAGCCTCCTGACCCGTCCTCCTACACGCCGCCTCCCTCAAAGACGCTCCCTCGATGGAGGCACAGCTTGATGAAGACTTTCATTTGCATCGATCCCGTGTGGTTTTCCCCTGATTTGTTTTCCAGTTGAACATCAAAAGGTGAAACAGAAACATCTTGTTTAAACCTTGTTTAACATGCACAAAGGGAAGTTCTGATAACCTCTATTGAAAAGCACCTGATAGCAAGCGTTGGTTTTCAATTGTGTTTTAAACGAGGTTCTATACGTTTAAGTGCATACGTAAGCGTGTGTGCAAGCCTGCATTCGCAAGCGTGTGTTTGTGTGTTTCTCCATCTCGCTTGGTCTCCATCTTGCTTTTGTGTCTTCCCAGTTGCTACGTCGAAACCATCTCAATCCCCTGTAAGGCATCATAATGGACCCAGGAAGAGCATCTGGCACTTAGAGACGCCAAAAACGATCTCCCCGCTTCGAGCTGCCACTCTTCCCCCCGCCACCATAATACCGTTTTCACGTTTCATTCTCCCACAGCGCCACGATAGACTGCGCAATCACAAAGACCCAATTAGCCAAGAGGGGATCACGATTTCGCTCGGGGACCGACGGGCCAATGGCATCGGGCGGCGTACGACGAGGGCCTATGGGGCAGCGGCGCAGGTGGGTGGGACATGGCCGTGGGGCGGAGGTGACACAGTGACATGGATGGAGAACGCTCCGTTGTTTCTGGTCATTTGTGTCACCAAAGTTTTGATTGATGACGGTCGGGATGTTTTTCCCACTCTCCCCAGAGATTCCCAGCTCTCTGGAGGGGGTTTCCACAATGATTCCCCCTGCCTCGAACCCCTACTTTAAGTTTGGCCCTTCGCCCTACGCCACACAAACCCACATCGACACAGACTTTTTTTTGTTCCATTTGAGGCCCCAGATGGTTGCTGCCCACACATCTGTATTGTAAAGCACTAAATATAGGCCCTGTGTGTGTGTGTGTTTGCTAGCACACATGTGAACCTGCATTCACACCGAATCTCCGAGTGTCTGATACTGGTGAAGAGAACAGAAAGGACAGGAAGAAATAAAGCAAAGTATGAAGTAGCCAAATGTAAATTTGTGCATGTGCGTGAGAGTGTAAAGAGAAAAGCCCGAGGGACGGTAGGTGTGTGGGCGGCTGAGCGAGATGAACAAAAGAAGCAGAGAAGAGAGATGAGGAGCAGCGCATTGCCAGTGAGGATTTGATTGGGTGGGTGGGTGGCTGGTGGAGTGCTGTGGGGTGTTGGGTGTTGAAAAAGGATCTTCCCTCAAAGCCTCACTAAGATATTCCTGGAGTGAGCTAGGGTTTCATTTGGCTTGCAGTCCTACACGGCGTGCTTACATCGTTCTGGGAGCTAAAACCATTTAATATTCACACAACTAGACTGATATTCTCCGGGTTCTGTGACGGATGATAGTCAGACGTTCTAAATCTGCGCGGCGTGAGCGTGCGTGGTTCAAGTCCTCGGGTCGACAAAGCGTCATTAGCATGTCAGAGGCGTTCCGTTAGAACCCAGTTCTCTCCGTAACAGCTGCTAGTTTGGTGAATTACTCACTTCATGTGTGTATGTGAGTCCGCGCTTATGTGCGTGTGTGTTCAGTATAAACAAAGGAAGAAGCGAACAGAAGGTTTCATCAAATCACCAAAACACCAAAAGTGTGTGTGTGTGTCTGTGTGTGTGTTTGTACCGTGCATCATGCGCTTACTTTGATGACTGAAGAAATCTCCACCACCATCTTGCTCCGGAGCCTATACGTGTGTGTGTGTGTGCACGGGGAGTGTGTTTGCGTGGTGTGTTTGCATGTGATTGCATAAACACGGTGTCAGAGTGATGAGATGTTCTCTGCATCCATCTGTTCTGCTGGCATTTACATCGCAAGAGGGCCAGAATAGAGGAGAGATAGACGGAGGGAGCGCGAGGAAAGACGCGGGTGAAGAAATTCGGCGATAATGCCGGTTTTGTCTGTCGGCCTCCGGGGTACTAACACACTCTGGGGTCACCTGTGGAGCTCTGAGGCCTCATCCTGACGCGATCTTTTAACACAGCTGAGGGTTTCTGAGAGTGCGCGAGAGGATGTGGGGGGGAGAGTGGAGCTGCAGTGTGTGTCTCTTCCTGTGGATGTGGTTACAGATTGTTCGGTGTGTGTGTGGATGTTTAAGCGTATGTACGAGAGACGGAGAGAGATCTCATTGTTCTGCTCCTCCTTATCTAGCGTCTCGGCGGAGAGCCCGTGCTGTTTCTCCCCTCAGCGATGTGACCTGGCTGTGATACCGCACGCCCTCCTCTCCGCAGATAACAGACCACCCTAAAAATACTCCTCTTTCTACCACTCCACTCTCTTCCCCTCTGTTCTCCTCACCTCTTCTGGCTCACTGTATCCCTCCGGGGTCTCCCTGGCCAGGAGTTAGCTCTGCCAGACTAAAATACCTCTGGGCGCTTCTTCATGTCACGGAGGTCTTCTAATTCTATATTTCCCCTCCCCCCCCTTCCCTCTCTTTTCCGTCTTCTTCAGTCCATCGGAGGCCGCGGATGTTACAGCGTTGGTTTGAACAATAAAAAGTCT
>NW_007579453.1:35898-38605 GCF_000690725.1 Stegastes partitus
CCTTTTTGGAGGCTCATGAACCAGCCAAGTTCTTAGAGAGATTTTTTTTATTTTTTAAACCTCTCTCTGCTGCCTCTCTCACTGCCTAAACTCTCTCTCTCTGATGTGAAGTGCTTTTAATGATACTGACAAGGCTTCTTTCTGTAGGTTCGAGGAAGTTTCTTGCTAATTTAAAATGCTTTTATTGGAGATACTTTGCCACAGTTGACATTCGGGGTTAGAAAACTGTTGTTTTGTTCTTTTTTTTTTTGTGAGTCCGTGTGTGTGTGTGTGTGTGCATCCTCGCCTTTCTTTCGGCCCAAACCCACGCAGGTGACCAGAGGGGGCCTTGTGTGGGTGGACAACTCAATGGTGACCCCCTCTCTTTACCCTCACCCTCCCTCCTGTCTATCTCCCCCCATCAGTCCCTCCTTTCTCATTCGCCGTCCACCAGTACGAGTTCAAAAAGAAGGAAAGGGGCCCGAGTGGAAAAAAAAAAAAAAAAAAAATCCACACCCACTCGTAAGCAAACAACCACCAAAATAACACGTAAAACAGAAAAAGTTATTAGAACACATGTGCGTCTTTTGATCATGAAGCTTGTGTAAAGCGTGACAGATGGTGAGAGGTTACTCGTAATATTGCACGCAATTACTTAGAAATTAGTCAATAACTATTTTAATTAAAGACTAATTGTTAAAGCTGACAAATAAGTCATTTTTTAAAAAATAGGAACAGAGCAAATGACGCATAACGAGAGAAGTTTCTCACAGCGATGAACTCCCCAGAATTTCCCCTCAGCTGTAGGGACCTTTTCAGCATCCTTCAGCTGCCTTGTGTCGGTTTTAAAGGCCGCAGAAATACTCGTGTGTTTCACTTCTCTCAGCAACTTTGTTTCCAGTCCCAGAAAAAAAAGCTGTTTCCAGTGAGAAACCTTTTACAAGCCAACCGTGTGCTACTTGTCCTGCAGCGGACAACAATAACAGCCAGCTGATAAACATCTGGTAAAGAATTCAACACGTAAATTAAGATCTAGTGAAGAGTAAAAGGGAGGGAAAAGAGCAGTGAACTTCAAATAAATTAAATTAAAATAAAAGAAATTAAAAAGCAATTTGTGGGCATGACTTTGGTAACTTGCGACACATTTTTTTAAGCTGAAAAAATTCAGATTACTGACCAATCTTTTAGGTATTTACTTCAAATAATCAGTTTGATAGCAGTGTATTGTTTCAGTTGATATAAAAAATCTGTTGCAGTTTTCTAGAGTTGAAGGTGCCATTGTTGTTACCAACAGTACAAGAAATATACAATATTTAGAATGATTTAAAACAAATAAAGGCTGCAAATCTTCATATTTGACAATCTGAGACTGAATTGTTGGCATTGTTCATTAACAATCTTATGATTTCCATTTCATTTTTCACTGTTAATCAATTAGTCAGTCACGGAAATAAGTTATAAATCACAATACTACCATACAAACTGGGAGCTGAATGGCAAAACTGGCAAATAATTACAAAAAAAGAGTAGCACAGCACCCTAAGTTGACTGATTTACTGCCACATACATTTTCCCGGACATATAAACTTGTCGACACACTAAAGAAGGTGGCACATCTGAAACATCTGCATGTCAGTTAAAAAACTTGTACACGTGTCCTAGTCTTTTTTTTTCATTTTTCTTTAACCAATCAATTGTTTCCGCTATAAAATTGTTCGACATGTCATTACAAAACAAACTGCAACTTAAACAACAGTAAAAGTGCTTGTTGGGGGGTCGTCACCTCACAGGATGTTTGTGTGTCTTTCACTGAGAAAGGCACGGAGATAAGAGGCTGTGTTTTAGTGAGGATTAACAGGGATTAGCCTGTCAAACCAGACAATTGTCCAGTTTATTATGCTACCTTTTCCTTTATCAGCACTCAAAACAGGTCTACATATGCACAAACACAGACGGGATGGAACTGAAGCCAGAATCTTGTGAATCTTGTGTTGTGTCCGACATGGTTCGCACCCGATTGTTGAGTTTCTGTTTCTGTGTTGCTGGATGACACAGACACAAAGAGGTGTGTTGAAACAAGGCTGTTATCCCACAATTATGTTTGAGAGATTTTTTTTTTTTAAAGAAAAAAAAGAAGCTAATTTACATTCCACACAAGAAGTGACTCCTTGTGACAAACACTCATGCTAATGTGAGTTTCAAAAAGTGGCCAGATTTGCTTCCACTCTATTTATAATGTCCTGCTTGAACATCCATCAGCGGTTCGTGCCAACACTGCCCCCATATGGGTGGAAGGAGCAAAAACTGCTGTTGGACACCATCAGATGTGGGTGAGTTTGTGTGATGTGCTAAATTAAGCTGTGTGGGCTGGACTGCCAAGTGGGAGGAAAGAGAAGGTTTCAAGAAGGGCACAAGTTGAGTAAGTCGTAACGAACTCAGAACAATCCAAACTAATTTAAAATTACTAGGTCAGCCAATGTGATGTCTGAGCTAATATGTGATCTTCTAAATCTGTCAGCACATTCACTTTAATTGTTATTCCCATACAGAGACATTCAACACGAAACATTGGAAACACAACAGTGGGAGAAAATTGTCACGTTGTTTCTCTCTAATTAACGTTAGTGGATTCCTGTGTACTCAAATATGCATTAATTGAAGAGGAAGAAAAAGGTTACTATGACGTGAGTCATTTAGTGAAAGCAACGCGAGGCTCAAACATTCTGGC
>NW_007579453.1:39441-62399 GCF_000690725.1 Stegastes partitus
CGTTTTATTTATATATTGCCAGGAAAGAGAACTGAGCGGCGCCAAGAAGCTGCAGGGGAAGAATAAACGAGGGCTGTGGTCAATATATTGTCATCCTGCTCAGCATGTTGTCTGAACAAAACAAGCGAGACAAACATAAGTCATCTCAATGCGGTGAGAGAAAATGATAACAAGCGTTTGTGCTGATGAAGTCTTCTTTTGTAAGACACCGAATCCCTATCAGCTAATCAGGTGCTGGCCTTCACACTCCTGAAGTGAAAAGGGCAAAACAAAAAACAAAAACACTGATTTCTACCAGTGGAGTATCATCCTAAAAGTCACGTAAGAACATTTCCAGAATCTGAGTTTTCTCCTCTAGAGTTAACAGGTGTATAAGCAGTTCTATAGCACCTGGCAACACAGCCACATGCAATCACACACCGTATGAGTAAATGGAAAAACCCACAGTGACTCTGAATTCATAAATTCATTCATGAATGTTGCAGAAGCCTTTGTCAGTATTTTATGGTGCAGGAGGTGCTGATTTTTTACAACTAGTCATCTACAGCTCCTACATGTAGTTTTTGATATGTACAGTACGTAAGAGAGCGTTTACAACTTGAAGACGTTGCGTTTATCTAGGTCAGCTGAGCTAGATTTGGAGTTGTCAGCTTTCTGCGCAACTAAATAGGTCATGCTAACGAGTGGGGGGTTTTGACAAGCCTCTCGTACTCCATCAGTTCTCACCACAAAACATTCTCAAGACTGCTGATTCTCTAAAAACACCCTGACTGCTGCTTTAAGCTGTAACGTTGAGTTGTGACGGCGGCGATCACAGTCATTTTTGTTGAACGCTGTGCGGAGCAATAAAAGGGCACGATGTTATGTAACACTGAGGTGATATATGTACTGAGAGCTAAACGCAGCCATGTATTGGAGTATTGGGGAAATCTAAATGTAGAGAAGAATGTGTGGTGATTACAATACGCTGCGCTGTAGACGGAGAACTTCACAACACAATTATTAACCCAGAAAATATAAATATAGATGAGAGTCCAAGGAGATTTTATGAACCCAATGCATCCGTGCAACCAGCTCCATAGTGATACTCTCACATGCCCACATACACAAATCTGGGTGTTGCTAAGTGGCACAGTGGAGGCTTAATTTGAAAATCAAAGTGCAAAGTCTGCAGCTTTTGTCTGCCATGATGCAATAGTGGGCTTCCTGTCCCCAATTTAGGAGCCACAGCTTATAAAAAAGAAAAAAAAAACCCCCATCAGTGGTGGAATTAGTATATATAAACGTGCACAGGACAAGTATTCAGTAAGTGTCAACATGGCTCCTACAAGTATCATCACCGTGACGACCGTCCTCCTCTGCATCATGCTGGGCATACTGAGTTCAGCTCCAGCTGCCCGTAAGCTAATTTCATCACATTTAACTGCTTTGTCAAATGCAATGACAGTAGATCTGATATTGTACTGAACTGTTAATGATGTGTGTGTGTGTTTGTGTGCAGTGGCTGCTCGGAGACCATCCTGTTGTACAAAATACCAGAAGGATCCGCTGCCAGTCCAGGTTTTAAGAGGCTACAGAGAGCAAAACGACACAGATTTCTGCCGCATCAAGGCAATCATGTAAGACTTCCAGCTCCGCCTGCCTTCAATTCAGTTTCTCAGTATCATATCTGAACATGATGGTCACAGCATGTCAGAACGTTTGGGTTGGTGAAAGCTAATGGTTGCATTTTATTCTTTAAAGGAAAAAAAAAAAGTTAAATACTCTGGTAATTATTTTGTGGGAAGCAAAATTGATGTTTCTTTTGAAAAACAAATTTGAACTAGTTTTAGATTTTAACATTTTGCTGTTTGAATTCCAAAACTCTGAACCAGTAGCCGTTTGGTTTGCTATTGGAATCAGTTGTGGTTGCATGTGATTCGTTTTTATTCTGTCGAGTCTTTAAGCCTGACAAAATCCAATCACATTCAAAAACAGCTGGACACTGAACCTCATTACTTTTTGTTTTCTGACTCAAATGTGTCCGTAGCACAACGTATCAAAGAGCGTGAAATTCTGAAAGCATTCATTCCTACTTTTCAGATCAGATTTAAGTTACAAAATCATTTTATTTTGAAATCCTTGGTTGAGTTTTGTTACTACAAAACTATTTACTGATGCATTTAAAAAACCTGGATTTAAAAAAAAGAAAAGAAATAAAATAAAAATAAAATAATAAATTACTATTTTTCCACAAAACTTGTTGAAGTTACTCAAAATTAGTTAACAGTTTAGTGTCAGTACTGAAACTGACGTTATCAAAGAGGAGATATGATTAGATAAGATAATTCTTGTGCTACATATTGCTCAGAAAAAGAAAAAAAAAAGATTCTTTTTGCATTCCTGATAACGTTTCTCTCTATTACAGTTTCTTCACAGACAGTAAGGCGAAGGTTTGTGCCAATCCGAAGGCTGAGTGGGTGAAGAAAGCTCTGGAATACCTCAGGTATGAGATTTGACTCCCTTTAAACACCAGCTAGCTTCAGTTCAGACATGGACCTTAAATCAGGGCAAGACTTTTTTATTTATGAATGAACAGGGGTTTGTATTGTGGGCCTTGTGAGTAAAAACAACTTTTTGTTGTTTTTTAAAGTACAAGACTGAAGAATCTGTCCAAACCCAGCCCAGCTGCAGGTGGACCTCCACAGGTTCCACGTGAAGAGCCCTCATCTCCTGATGAAAAGGATTCTTTCTACACCGCAACCGAGTCCTTCCTCAACGACACAGACAGCTTTAATTAGCTAAACCCCGGCTATTGCAGAAATGTCGGTTTGATGGAATGTTTGAGGATATTATCTTTCAGCACGAGATGTCGCTCGTTACTTCTGCAGCTTTGACCCTAATGCTCCATTATGAAGGCTTTATAGGAACCAGAGGGGAACAGGTTCAAGAAAAGTGATGCAGATTACTGGCTCTGTCACTTAAAGAATGTTTATAACGATCTCTAAAATGATCTACAATGAATAATCTCTACTTTTTAAATCTTGTTTTTGCACTTACGCTGTTTTATTTCCTGCTATGGATCTACTACTTAATCAAGTTAATGTGCTGAAATATAGACATTATCATAATTCTCATAAATAAATGGACTCCAACACTGTCGTCCACATTTATTTAATCAAACTACAACACTCGAATGTGTCACGCAACGTTCACCGAAAGTAAATAATAAGTGATTTCAAAGCAATTAGCACTTGTAATTTATCTTCTACATAACGACCTGACTGTAGGACGGAGACCCCCTTACATCACTGAAGGATACATTAAGGTTGACAACTAGTGCAAAACAAGTAGACCGCTGCTCCAGATGGTGTATATTTTAGTGGCACGATATGCGTGTCCATACTTAGAAAAGGATGCAGGCAGCATATCTGCTGGAAGGTGTCTGGAAATGTTTCGATGAGCTGCTCTGACCTCTGAGCTCATGCAAATGCATGACATGAGTGACAGGGAGGCAGTTTCTTGCGCTATTTCAGAATAACACCCCAAGGGGTTGGTGGCCCGGTCAGACAAGGTGACTCCCTCACTGACAAAACTCCTTTAATGCAAAGTGCACTGCAGTCATTATATGCACCCACTAGATGGCAGAATTAATCTGTGAAAGAGCTGACTTTTGACTTTTGTGAGATGCAATTATAAACAAACACTTATTTTAACTAATCACACACCAACAGTTGCTGTAGCTGTTCTTGTCTATATTGAAAGCGGCATTGAAACACGCACAGCTTGCATTTGAAAATAGTTTGTGAACCTTTAGTCTAACGATAGCAACTAAAGATAATTAGAGTCTGGGGACCGAAATAATGAAACAAAGACTGGACATGCGGTTTAGCGAAAAGTCTGACGTATAAAAAATAATATTGCTGTTCTCAAGATGCATCTCCTGGTTTGATCCATGCTCACAAAAAAAAAGACTCCGAAGATTTATGACCAAGAATTGTTGATTTGCATAAAGATCACAGAGTAATCTCAAAGAGTTTAGATATTCATCAGTTCCCACTTAGAGAAACTGTGTATTAACGGAGGTGATTTACTCCTGTGGTTACTTTCCTGAGAAGCGGGCGCCCAGCTAAGATGACTCCCTTCGGCACAGTGCAGAGTTCTCAGTGAGGTGAAAAAAATCAATACATAAAGCCAGAGGCCGAAAAGAATCATTGGAGTTGGTTAACATCTTTGCTCCAGAGTCTGCCCTACACAAATCACGGCGCACTGCTGCATGCACACGACGGTTCGTCCAGGAGCACAGAATGAGCGGTGGCTGAAAAATATGAATGAAATGAATAAATGAATGAAAAATAATGCTGTAAAGGTGAAGCAGGAAGAAGAGAGCAACTGTGTGCTGTGTGGTCTAAACAGGTTGTCATAATTAGTAGGAAAGTGATTTCTCAAGTTTATCAAATTATCTTTCAGGATCATTTCAGGACAACTATCTGCCACCTGAAGCTCAGTAGAAGCCGTGTGATGCAGCAAGACAATGACCTTCAACACTGAAGTGAATCTCCTGAGGACTTCAGAGAGAGAGATCTGACCTTTAGGAGCAGCCCAGTCAGCACTCAGAGCTTAACCCCTCAAGCATTTGGCTAGTTTTTGGAAATTTCCACCTGAAAAAACATCCTCAGATTTAGTTAGTGACAGCTGCAAAAAAAATGTGAGACCAGAATAAATAAATTCAAGCTGTGTCGATAACAGATACTTGAAATACAATATGTCTTCTTATGCTTATCACAAGAGTAAAGTGAGATAAGAAAAACTGCAGCAAAAATCAATATTGTCATTCCACCTTAACCAAATAAGAGAGTAAATGGTAACAAGTTGTCACCTGCAACTCTACCAGAACTGATGTAGCAGAAATAAAGCACAACAATTTTTTAAATATGATTTTCAAAAAATAAAAGTACACAGCCCGGTCTCGGTACAAAGACCTGTAGAAACAACCAATGCTGTGGAATGACCTCAGGAGAGCCGCCTACATCCTCAGAATACGGCTGAGCTGAGGCAGTTCTGCACAAAACAACTCAAATTCCTTCCAGAGATTCATTTACTTGTTCTGTCATCACTGTAAATGTTCAATGTATCATAGAAAAAGGCACATTTGTTTAGGCACATTTTGTTTGTATGTATTTGAAGAGTTCATTTGTAAAAACAGACAACTTTATCTTCACAAACCTTCAGAAAACCCGCTTTTCCATCGTCTACCTGAGACAATATCAAACAAACTTAAGTTATCTCTATTTTTGTCATGTCATTTCTACTGGGTCAAACCCACTCAACTTCAGTTTGATTGATATTATCTCGAGCAAACAACAAAAGAAATATGTTTTCTGAGTTATCTGTTTTTGCAAATGAACTCTTCATTTGTAACTTAGATGAAGTTTAGATGACATTTTTTTGACATACTAATGCAGAAAACCGGGTTTGCATTTCAATATACACCAACAACAACGACAAGTGTGGATAGATGACAAAATATTTATTTAAATTACTGCAAAACAAGACAATCTTCATTTTTATACCTTCAGTTTCTGTTGAGCCTTGTTTCACAAAGAGCATGGGAATAAAATTACAAAGAAAATGGTCCAACAAACAAATAAATACTGCCAATATTAAATATTAAATATTAATAAAATTAGAGGACTTTGTTTAAATTATTTGAAGATATCAGTCTGTAGGTATTTAGGAGGAGAAGGAGGAGGGCTTCCTATGGACTGGAGGTTGAAGGGGCAACAGTCGTCCTCTTTGCTTTGCGGGCCTGCCTGTAAAACACACCAACAGTAGATGGTTAAAATAACAGTAGTTTGTGCTATTCCTCAACAACACAACACAAAACTCCAATAATTACTCCATTCTGGACACTGACTGATATGACAGCTACTCACTCTAGCTCCTTGATCTTCTCAAACACCCAGTCCTGTCTCCAGTGGCTGCACACTTCTCCCTCTGAGGTCTCAAATCTGGGTAGAGAAAAGACACAAAGTAAGAACTTGTATTTAAACGGTAGAACAACTGTGACTGTATTAAGGTTTTGAACACCACTCTGTGCCATAAAATGAGGAGCTGATGCTTACATGACAGCGCGGACACATGGCAGGTTCCTCCTCTGGATCCTGTAGCCGATGATGGGAGCGGTGATGTTCGTGACGCTGACCTCAGTGCAGCACTTTGATATCTTCATTTCTGTTTTTCAGGAAACAAAACAACAGAAATCGTTACATTTCATTCAACATTTAATCAAATCAAATGGTCACACCGAGCTACAGATTCTGCCTACTTGGTGCGTCAGAGCTGTGAAACTTACCGGAGGCTGTCGCTGCCATCACCAGAACCCCGGCGAGGAGGGCCAGACATGCCAGTCTTCTGATACACAGCTGCATGGTTTCTGTGTGAGATGTTCCAGAGGTTCCTTTGCAGAAGCTGACTGTGTGATCTGGCAGATGGAGGCGAATGATCTCCTCTGACCAGACCTCCAGCTTTTATCCGATGAAAAGAGGAACCAGGAAAAACTGACCGGACGAATTGTGTCTCTGGGTTTTCGACAGAGTGTGCGTATCAGGGTGGGGGAAAGGATGTACTCGGGTGACGCTACAGACGCTCATTTCCTTTTTTTTTCGGAATTTCATCATGGCATTGGCAAACACTGAGGCCACTGCGTCGCTGTTCTCAAGAACGCTCTTCTATGACGTTTTCCCAGCATTATATTCCATCTCAAACGGTCAGGGTCTTCCTGCTTGACCTTCTCTGAACATTTGCTTTTATATCTATTAACTCTGACTATTTGAGAAATGTGCTCACATGTAATTCAGAAAACACCATCAGTTCACTTTTGCATTCTCAGTTCATGTGTGCTCCAAGACGGGGCTTTTTCATGGTTGCTTTAAAGTTTTCTTCAAATTTCAACTCAGCTATTATTTACAGATTATTTGCTGTACCTGTCTAATATTACTGATTTTAAATCATTGGCCTGATCAGAAATAACAGTGAACATTTCAGACTTTCAGGTCCTGAGATCCTGTGATTCAAACACAGCTTCCAAAAAAACGTGCTGAAAGTGGGTTGATGAAAAATTTAAAAATCTATTCCTTTATATATATCTCAAAAAGTATTTGATATATTAAGCTAGAATTTCACAAGTAGCTTTACTTGTAAAAACAATTCAGGCAAATCAGAGATAGTCGAGTAAAATTGTTGCGGTGATGCTAAAATGTGATGATTTGAGATGGAATGATCCAAAAGGAAAGTAACAATTGAATGGAGATGCTTAAAACATATTCACAAAGTAATGCACCTGCTGTACTCATATACTGGTAGCCTTTGTTTAGTATTCTTAGATTTATTTTAATCATATTCTGTGTAAAGACATGACAAGTGTACAAACTGACTGCATGTGTTTCTGTGTGTTGTGGTTGCTGGGATATACTCCACCCTTAAACAGAATAACCAGGAAAAGAGAGCAGATAAACTGGATTGATGGGTCTTCATGTTATAATGACAGCAAAGTTCTTCTCTAACCCGACTAGTAAACCATATATAAGCTCTGTCTGACCATTAAACATTAAAATGTTTGCATCTAAACCCTGCTGACTTCAGCAATAATGTACATGAAGCATCATGTGCTGGTCACTTTGCCCAGTGTGTCATCCATCTCTCACTTTCTATCCGCCCTCTTTGGTCATGCTCCTTACCAAGTGGCAGAAAAGGGGAAGGAAGGAGATCCCAAGGCCTTCCGCCGCAAACCACACATTTCCGAGCATCCTCCAGCCAAATTTGGTCATTTGTCCCTGCATGTACGGTCACTGCAGCTGCAAGTCTCGACATGTTCATGGAGACTATTTGGATTTAGCTAAAAAAGAAAGCAAAAAAAAAACTAAGTAGAAATGCATATCTTCATACAATAAATACTTTTTTTATTATATTTTCATACAAAACTGCAAAAAAAAAGGCAAGAATGTGGGTTTTTGCAGTTATTTCCCAGAAGACACAAACTAGTTAAAACAAACGACTGCGTTAAATCATTCATACATTTTACAAGTTTTGCTTTATTTGAGCACAATTTATTAGAAATTGTTCTTCTTAAACTAACCTGTCCTTCAGAGGAAGTTAGAGTTGTATTCATGACCACTAGAAATTCCATCGCTGTAACTCATCTCCAGTTACAAATCCATGACAGATTTTCACCTCCATGCTGGATTCGAGTGAACAGGTAAAGCACAGGAATCAGATTCTTCCACGCAGCCTACTTTAGCACAAACACAAACTGCATTCGAACCACCCGAGTGATCACAGGCCTCCACTCTTGTCTACGTTCAGTGAGTTGTATGAGATTGTGATGCGACTCCTATCATGTTTTTCTGTCAGCCCGGAGAAAATTCACCGAAATAAATACATGACACCAAAATGCGAACAACACAGTGATTGTGTTGTTGAGTTTTGATGTCGCGTCTTTTAGCAATAATTGCAAAAACAGGTTGTCAAAGAAGCCGAACTTGTCATCACAGATTCTTTTTTTTTTCGGTATGATTTGACGCTGCCCAAAGATTACTTTCACAAGAAAGACATGCCTGGAAAATACCCCACAGGAAGGAACACAAGCACTTTTGCTTCATTTTGGAGAAGTGTGTACAGGGCTTGACTGTGTGAGTATTTTTAGTCTGTGTCTGATGGGTTTAATAGGATCTTGGTTTTCAGTATTGATACGTTATCGAGGCATGTCACGTAATGCAAACAGAAAAAGAAAACAGCAAGGGATTCATGTGTGCTGCTCTTATGCATTGAGAATGCAGCAACAAAATAACAAGACCAGACAGCCAACGGTAGCATCAAGTAAAAAGACTTCAACACTGAAGAAAAGACAAAAAGCACAGCATCAGCTGTTGGACCTGCACACTGAGGTTTTAGTTGTCGTATCCTCTGTGTTTTGTTCACGTTACAACAAAGGTTGCTTTTCATCATTCTAACCAATGTGTCCTCACATTTTCACCTCCCTATGACCCAGAGATGATTCCCCCTACACCATTGTGGAGGATCTTCTAATTCCTTGAATGCACCTTCAGGAGACGAAGAGCAAGGAACCTTCTTGAGGAGAACAAAACAAGGAAACACAGGTGAATATGACCTGTTACACCCTCGCTGGGAGAGACTTCTAACACTTTTGACATCAATAAATGCCAATTGCTGAAGAAACCGTGGTCAATGAGCTGGTTTCCATTGCAGGAACTTGCAGGCTGTTGTAGGGCATCCTGAACCTTTGTGTATGCTCTGACCCTGTGACATTCAGGGGCCATGTTGGTCTCAGTACTGGTTGATTAAACTAAGGGAAGAAGCTATTGATTGGTTTAACTCAGAGAGATCAACAAGTGTTTTTTTTTTTTTTTTCTTTGAACTCTCATTGTCTTTTTCTCTCTAGCATCACCATTAACAATGTAAATGTGCCATACTGCCCTCAGGTAGGTATTATTTGTTGTTCTGGTGCACTTGCCATGGTCGAAGTTGTCAGATCCTACTTTGCAATAAACAGACCGATCCTATAAACTTGCGTGGCACCTCATGCCTACCCTGAGTTCCTGCAGTGGCAGACCACCTATTACTATAAATCCCTGTCAAATCTAAGATCCACTCAACTATAAGATATTAAGATCTCAGAAAGCTCAGAAAGTTAGTATTGACTCCTACTCTGCACCTCCTCATCCTGCCTTTCTTAGTTTACTTGGTTAAATGTCACCAAACAGTCATTTTAGATGTTGCAATTCTTACATAAGGACTATTTTTAGGTTGGTTGCTTTCAATAAACGTCCTCAATGATAACCCATTATATTATTTAGAATCTGATCTGCAATAGAAAAAAGATGCGGCCACAAAATCATTTCATGGCCTAATAAATGTTCCACTCATGTGAAAACTACGTTGTAAAAATAATCCGTATTCAAGCATGAGAAAACCTCTTGCCATGTACAAGCTACTGAAGAGTCAGCATTTAAAGTCAGCTGACACAGAAACTCCTTTACAGGATTTGGTGTTTTTGAATGAAATTCCTTGTCAGTAAGAAGCAGAAGTGGGAACTTAGAATAAGGAAGGAAGCATGAACAGTGTGATCGACTTCATTAAAGCCAAGAAACATTTTTGATTTCCGAATTGAAAGAGAAAATTCTGCTTCTTTATGCAGCTCATTCACTCGTTTCTTATTAAAATCTTACATCAAGGTTGCTGGTCTATGAAATCATTGCCGTCACTGTTTGCTTTTCATGTGTGTACGCATGAGGACTCGCCAAATTGAACAACCCAGACAGATTGCTATATACAGTGTCATGACTTCTCTAAAATCATTATCTTTATGGGCTCCAACTTGCTGCCAAATGACGGGACAATATGCTGCGATACTTAGAACAACCTTAAAGTGAATCATTGCACCGCAGAACTCAGCAGTTTGTGGCACAACTATGGGACGTATCTGTTATCATTCCAGCGTCATGCAGCAATAACAGACTGCCATTGAGGAGAGAAAAGATAGAATCAATTAAACCTAATGGACCCATCTAAAAATTTCTACTTACACCGTCATTTTAAAAATCGACAGCGCCGTCAGTCCTTTCTGACTACAAGGTAATTACCACAGAGGCACTGCAGCTGAGGAGAAATATCTGATCTCACTTTAGAGGTTTAATCTCATTTTAACCAGGATTAGCTTTTATTGGGCGATATCTCTCCTCCTGCCCTGCTTTATCAAATAAAACAGTCTCACTAGTCATTTGAGTCGTGTGCATAAAAGTGAAACACCCTGTCTGCATCATCGTGTCACTGAACGTGTAAACTAGTGATGCCCTGTGCCATGCATGAGTTAATAAAGCTGTAAAACGAATGTCTATGTTCTCTTAGGAGGATTATAAAGAAAGAACGAATGACTAGTTTGAGAACATATATTCTAAAATTGTTGAATTCTCTCAAAATATTATTTCTTTTTCTTGGCTTTTAAAACAGTAAAATGCTGTATGATTATTACCCCCCCCAAAAAGAGCTGAATGACTGTTTTCTGATCCGTCACAACTATGTGTGAGCTTTGGTTCGGTTTATAGACACAAAAACTACACAGTTGAACCTGCAATATTTTTGTGTCGCCAATTGGAGGCAGTGTCAACAAGCTGTGAATACAACACTAATATGTTGTCACCTTTGAATTTGATTTGGTGAAGTTACAATAGTTCCTTAGTTAAGTCCAGCAGTTATAGAGAAACATTTAAATTCAATCTGAGTTGCATTTCTGGCCACCTGACAAATCTAAGTCCAATATTCACTGCCTTTAGCTTTGTGTTTGGTCTCTTGCTATCTGTAAGGGGGGCATCCGGCTGTTTACCAGCTAAGCTATGTTCACCAACTAGTCGGAAACCATATCTGTTTGCTGTTACCTACAAGTAGGTCATGTGTCAAGGTTGGGTTTTTTTAAAAGGTAAAAACAGTCCGCTATGCCTTAAGACCCACTGCAGCAGGCTGTATCATCTTTTTTTATAGTCAGTTTTTTTCCCCTCGACCAACAAGAGTTTTAACCCTTTAGGGCTCCTTAAGAATCTTGTGAAGCACCTAAAAGCTTTGTTTTAAATATTTGCATGAATAAAAAATGGTCACTTTTCCTGTGATGGACTGGAAATCCCCCTTCACAGCTACAATTCAAATTTTCTTTAGTGAGTCGAACATACGAGCCACTAAATACAATAAATCATGTTCAGTAGGAGTCTTGTTCATTTTAATTTCCAAAACCAAGCCTGCAGAAAATGTATTGGCCACCTTTTTTGTTACCGCTCTTAAGTTTTGGTGGGTTTCCAGTAATTTTAGTGAAGTCAGTGGCTTGTACGTAAGTTAACAACAATATTTTAACCTTTTGTTAAGACACATTAATAAAACTGAAATTAGAAAGTAGACCCTCTGCAATGTGAAAGCAGTGACAAGCAAACATAGATTGAGGATGTTCTTAACGTTACACAGGGCTATAAATGTTTTTAGGTAACTTTTCAGGCTATCTGTGCTACACTGACCACAAATGCAGTATTTCCTATCTGGTTTGGGGTTTGAAGCATCCAATAGTCGCTGGGGCGTGTTAAGCACAGGCCAACGAGCCACAGCAGCAAGGGTGAGATATAAGATGGCAATTCTGCACAAATGGCAGATAAATAGATACATAACTGCAGGTCATTTTCAGCATCAGGTATTAAAGCTTCCCTGGAAAACCCAAATCCTGAGATGATACCTCCATCATGCCCTGTTGGTCAGCATCTCTCAGAGTTTTTGCAGAGTTTGACTGTGAAAAAAAGAACCTGCATATTGCAACATATACAGTAAAGAGAGAGAAGATTAAACTGCAACATCCTGCACTTAAATTCCCCATATCATTCTTTTTTTCTAAGTAAAGTGTAGCAGAACTACTCTGGCGTTAAACACAGATGTGATTAAACTAACACATCAGTAGACTCTCATTTCTTCCATTTCATTCCCCCACTTAATGAAACTCAGCATCACAGAACCCAGTAAACTTTGTCCTGGTTAACTCTGAGTCAACCTTGAAATATTTGCTCTGACTTGCATCCATCTTTACCGTTGCTGATTTCCATTCCTTTTACTCACCGATAATCTTTGCGTGTGCCGGCTCCATCTGACATTCAGGAAAACTGCAACCATTCTACATAATAAACTAATCCTTGTAAAATATATAGAGTTTCTTTTAATTCTCTTCATACATGGGTATAAGAATTACAGATGGGTGACAAATTAAAGGAAAAACCTGAACACTTGACCCCCACAGTGACGGGGTCTGATGGTTCTGGTGGCGGCTATTTGGGTCCACTTGTTGCCTTAGAGGGGCTCAGTACTGAGTTGTTCTGAGTGATCGCCTTCATCCTGTAATGAAACATTTCTGTCCTGACGGGAGCGGCCTCGTCCAGGATGATGATGCCCTGACGGCACTGAACGGTCACTGAATGGTTTGGTTAGCATGAAAACGATGTGAATCGTCAGTTAGGACCTTTACAGTCACTAGATCTAGGCAGGGGACACCCTGGACAGGTCACCAGTCTATCACAGGGCTACACTTAGAGACAGACAAGCAAGCACACTCACATTCACACCTACGGACAATTTAGAATCACCAATTAACCTCAACATGTTTGTGGACTGTGTGGGAGGAAGCTGGAGAACCCGGAAAGAACCCACACTGCACGGGGAGAACATGCAAACTCCACGCAGAAAGATTCCGGTGCCCCCACCGGGACACGAACCGGCAACCTTCTTGCTGGAAGGCAACAGTGCTAACCAACTGCGCCACCCTGCAGCCCAAAGTGTTATCAGCCCTGGGACCGTTGCCCGGTGCGGGAAGGGACCAGCTTAGCGTGGTGAGCTATCGCTATCTTACTAAACACTTTGGGTTGATCATTCCCCCTATTTGTCACTCATATATATAGTTAAAGTAGTTGTCTCCTGTGAATCCCTTCTTTAAAGCCATTAACTATAAGTATTAATTGATTCAATTGTGAATAATTGTTCATATTTCAAAAGGATCAGAATCCTTGTCACCTGATGTTGAGCAGGACATTTTGGTAATTTAAGTGTGTTAAGCAAGAAATACATTGACCACATGAGCAAGTTAGCTCTTGTCTGACACTGTCCGTCAAAAAACTCAACTGGAAACCCAGCCAGGATTTCGGAACAGAGTGAAATGTCTCCACTGCCATGCTTTTTTCCTCGCTTGACACAACGGGTGACCACAAACCAAGTGGGTTTCAGTGGAATTTGCTGCATGTCTCTACATACGTGCTGTTGTGTATAACCTCACATTTGCCTGCAAATGCCATGAGGTCAACATGAGCGAATCTATTTTGCCTCTTGCTTGCATTGCGGTTGCAGAAATGAGAACAGCAGCATTGGTAGCATAGAGAAACACTCACCTCAAAAACCCAACAGTAGAAAGCTTCCGTGCTAGAAAGTGAGACAGGCAACAGTTGAGCGCTGTAGGAATTTACCTTTATTGTATCACAACTTAAATGTTTTCCTTTCGTATGTGGGTTTTGTTTTAAGACCCACGACATTTTCTTTTTTTATACTGAACCAGTGGATCTTTTTTTGACTCATAACAAATCTAAACTGAACAGTTTATATACATGAATTCAAAAAATTTTATTAGCTGCTTTGTCGAACTATTAGGATTTTATTTTATTTTTTTAAAGACTAAAAGTTAGCTGTAAAATTGGTCTGCGTAGAAAGATGCCAACAAATATGTTTTGGTCCATTTAAAAAAGCCACTGATCCTGTCGTAAAATGATTTTTAGTGGCCATAATAAGTAAGACAAAGTGTTCTGAGACACAGGTATTACGGGCACAGGTACTACAAGTGTTTTAATGTAGTCATTTGAAATGCAAATCTTAAATATATACATAGACCACATCCTATTGCAGTGGAAAATACACTGACACCCTCAGACCACCCATTATGAGTGTGGAAGGACGAGCACCGCGCTGGTGAGCTGTTGTGGGAGGAAGTTTTATACTCGACTTTCCAATCTTGAGTGCATCTGTGGGTGCAGCGTGCTTGCAAGCAGCATAAACGAACGTCGACTGAGTTGGTGGTCTTTAAAAGCAGCTTGCAGTGCAGACTACACTTCACATCTGCTCCAGCTACAGACACACAATGACAAGTCTCACCTTCATCTCACTTTTACTTCTCGCCATCATGGTGTCAACGGCCTCAGCTCAAGGTAAGAACAATGCGTACATTTTAATGCTTGAGCGTTTAGTTTGTTTGTGTATTATTTAATATGTAAGGATTATGGCAGTAATTGAACATGTCAATCTTGTGTTTTTATTCAAAGGTGGGATTGGAAACTGCTGTTACAAATTTGGACACAAAAGAATCCAACGAGACCAGCTGAGGAGTTACTACAAAGAAGATCCAGCGTCGTGTCCTTTACGTGCAGTGGTGTAAGTCGCAAAACTAGTTTGTCTTCAAGTGGTCTTTTGACACATAGTAGTTCACAATTACCTACAGAGTTTTGAATAATCATGTCGTCTTGCTGCAGCATGTCACTAAATGTCTGATTTTTTTTGGTTGTGATTTCCATAGATTCACTACAATCCACGGAGTAAGACTTTGCTCTGACCCTGCGGTGGTGTGGACACAGACCAGCATGGCCTATCTGGACGGAAAGAACTGGCATCGACAGCATGTCTTACAAATCCTCCGCCAGTGACTGCACACTGACACGAAATGTTAGCACTGCTGAACTTAAAAGACGGACTTTGAATGTTTTTCTATACCCTACCTTACCTAATGTTAATGAACTAATAACGACCTCTATTGTATCTTCCTTTTTTTACATGTGATTTAAATGATGTTTATCTGCATGAGTGTAAATATGTAAATAACTTTCATTGTATTTTATTACTAACGTACACTGGTGAATAAAAATGGTCTCAAAGTAATGGCTACGTTTTGGTGTTTTGGAAGTTTTAAAATAGATTGTTGTCGAGGTGTGTGTCCAGAGGAAATCTATACCATCTGTGACTCGGCATCTCTGCTCATGTCGTTATCTCTTCTGTTTGTGTGCGTCATCGCCACAAAAAGATCACAAAAGATTCATTGATGTTAAGACGATGAGCAGTAAAAGGAGATGGTTGAGATTTCTCAGAGGTAACATGAAAGCCTCGACAGACTAGACTGGATTCCTGTTTTCAAAATGTTACTTAAGAAGTATTACCAATAAAATTCACTAAAAAGGAAAATTGCCCAGTGCCCTCAATAAGTGTTACATTTTTAGACATAATTTATTAGATCATAAGCAGTGATGCACTATTGAGTAATTAGTGTGTTAATGTTGATGTACTATTAGTGTCGGCAGTTGAATCTTTAACAAGGTGACGAGGCCGTCATGTGTTTCCAATTTGTAAAATAACCAATAACTATGGCTGTAAAAGTAACCGAGAGAATGTATAAAATGGCAAGCAGGGCACATTTACAGTGCACTTTTTAGCAATATTTGAATAAATGTACATATTTTTTACTTGCCCTCAACAATTTTCCAAAAATAGTCCAATTCTTAGCTACATTTTAATATATTTAAATATAAGAGAGAGGAGAATAAACGGCTGTATGCCGCAGTTTATTTTAAAACACAGCGTGGTGAGTCCTTAATAGAAGCCTGTCAGCTCTGATGTTCTAACTATAATGTTCTCTGTAGTACTGTGTTAAAGATAGCTCCACTTTTTATTTTTATTTTTATTTTTTTTTAAATAAAATATGATAATCCCAAAGCACAGATCTGAAATTTTAGTATTTTATGTCATCTAAGGCAGGGGTTCTCAACTGGTCTCACCCTGGAACCCACATTTTCCCATGGTCATCAAGTCGTGACCCACTTTTTTTTAGAATTCAGTATTCAATATATTTTCCTGTGCAACATGCATTTCAGAGCATATAACCATGCATAGTAACTGAACCATGACCACTGCATGTACAAAACTGCACAAAATAAATAAAGGGCACAAAACAACATGTTTTCACTCCATTTTGAGCAAATTAATAAGAAACTAAGGAGGACCATGACACGTGCATGTACAAGAGTGAATAAAATAAATATCAAAACTACTCGAAAATAAAGTTCTGGCCTAATCAGGTCATTTGTTGAAGTTAATGAGACAGTTGGTGCTCTACTCCTGATTAGAGTTTCAGCATCTGGGGTGACAGTAGACAGAGATCATGCTCAGTGTCCAACCTGTTCCTCTGCTGTGACCTGAGCTGGACCAAGGTAGAGAAGCCACTGTCACAGCAACAGGTTGAGCTGAATGGTAAGATTGTTTTAACTGCAGGAGTGGTGAGGGATGGATACTCAGCCATCACATCGCTGCACCACAAGTGGGAAAGGCTGACCTCCCCACATCTCTTTCTCAACGTCTGATCACATGACAGCTCCACCGGCTGATGCTCTCGTGCAGCCACATTTCGTTGCCAAACAGTTCTGCGTACAGGGAGTTAGTCTCAGAGAGGAATGTGGCCATTTCTGATTTAAGTTCATGACAACACCTCGCCCTTCGACAGCCAGCGGACTTCTGAGTGCGCGCAGGCTTCGACGGGCTGGAAGTGGTGGGACGCACAGGCAGCATTTTGGCTACTAAGACTTATTTTTCAGACGGGGGGGTGTGCGGCTGCTGAGCATTCAGTCCGACCGTCATCACACTGCTGTATCGGTATTGGTGGCGGCGGCGGCAGGGGGGAGGTGGGAGGAATATTCGGAGATCAAAATTGATATTCCGATTCCAGCACAGCGAACGAATAGTTGGGTATTAGGCTATCCTAGTATGAAAATCCACATTTTAAATACTCTGGGTCATATTTGTGCTTTGCCATCTTGCATGCCAACATCAACACAAACTTAAAATGAACGTCGAACAAAATATGGTTACCATGCCTGTCAAAATAAAAAATAAGTCGCACATTATATATTATTTAATTTTGACCAGCTGTCCGCGACCCACCCAGAACAGGTCCGCGACCCACTTTTGGGTCGTGACCCACCAGTTGAGAACCCCTGATCTAAGGTATTCCTTTACAACAACTGTATTTATGGCAAGTGTTTATTCTTTAAGACAATGCTTGTGCTGCAGGGTTTCATTACAGGTGCAGACAGAATGTTGGATCATGCTGTTCTATTTTTTTGTATTTAAAAATAGATTAAAAATTACACGTCTCACCAGACAAGTCTTAGTCACCCAGAGATGCTCTCTAACCGTACCATAACCTTTCAATTCCCCTCTCACGACACAAAAACCACAAAATAAAATGTCAACTCCAACACAAACATTTTATTAATCAAAGTCTGCTTATCTAATTTCTCACGACTATGTGTGAGTCATTTGTGGCGTTCTCTGCTCCATCATTTTTACCAGCTCTAGTGGCCACCACCATGTTCCACCTCCCCTCACTGTGAGGCTGTGACATGGTGGGCTTCAGGCTGACCAGGTGGAAGCTTCAGGGGCTTTCAGTTAGCATGTTTCCATCATTTAGCGGCAGTAGCGCAGTGATGTGTCATTCTAAAAAAAGAAAAAAAAAAAACAGACATGCATTCAAAAAGACACTCTTTACTATGTGTGGGCTGAAAGAGAAAGTACCACTCGTTCTCACTGTGCTACAGTTGGGGGAGGTTGGAGGGGCTGAGAGTAGAAGAGGGGTTTGAGGTCGGGTCGATGCAACGTGTACTCGAACCACAGTGCAATGGGTTTTTCCCACTATTTGACTAAATTAGTGGCCCACTGTTGTTGCCACGTGCAACACTGAGCTGTGAAGCGTTTAACTGCAAACATAAACTACAACTTAATCTGTAATTAAACACAAGTGTGACGATAGTACAACACATATATGTAGTACAAGTATAAACCTAGTGGTATAGAACTATTGTTTTCTATCAGCATATCTGTTGATGTTGAGTCATTATTTTACAAAGTGCTGGATTTCATTGCATTTAAAGGATGAGAGTAGAACACAGAAGTTGACTATGAGGGTCATGAAGCATTTTAGAAAGTGTCTTTTCTGGGGATGTAAAAAAAATCTATTTTTGACTTTGGATTATGATTAAAAGTGACATCTTAAATAAGCAGATAAGTATAATATAAAGCAGTGCTTGGGACACTAGTTATGTGAGTGTCTGCTTGTAACTTACACTCCGGAAGAGGCTTTTTGTTGTGAAACCATGAGGCTTTGTCTAAATCTTATACTTTCACATAGTATAAGATTCAGACAAAGCCTCGTGAAGTCATGTGAAACTTTTATTGTGTGTGTGTGGGAAAATGGTTGCAAGAAGACAAATACCTTCCTATAGCTTGGTGTCTTCAGTTTGATGTGGTGTGGAACTGAGAGAAACAGTATGAAAGTGTACTTCTTCCTCCTGATGGTTTCACCACAAAAAGCCTCTTCTGGAGAGTGCATTACAAGCACACACACACACACACACACGTAGCTAGTGTCAGAAGCACGGCATTATATTGTACTTATCTGCTTATTTAAGATGTCACTTCTAATCATAGTCCCAAGTCAAAAATACACTCTTGCGCACATCCCCAGAAATGACACTTTCTAAAATGCTTCATGACCCTCGTAGTGTCAGAACAACTTCTATGTCGTACTATCATCCTTTAAATGCAACGGAATCCATGCAGGCCTGTTTTGCCCAACAACCTCCTCTTTATGCACACACTGAATCAAGCTTTTTAAATACTCCACGATGCTCACTATGTTGTCTGCCAGTAGCACACAAAGAGTTTCAGATTCCAGATTCAGTTTCAGACCCAAGAACAGTAGCTGCAAAACCAAAACAACGAGCTGAAAGATGCAAAAAATTCTCCATTGAGCCGAAGAGAACTGCTGTCCTCGACGATTTATCGTAGATTCATCTCTATAATTGACACCTTTTACGTCATACGCGGTCATTTTCTTCCATTTTTAATACCAATTTGTCATCAAGCAAAAAAAGCTTTCCTCTAAGCTACTGTGTCCTTTTCTGGTTGCACCCACATTTGTGTGTGGTCAGCAGTTTTATCACACATTTCGTGTTCCATAACTGCTGACAGATTTCATGGCAATGTGTTCAATGTTCTTAGAAGAGAGGAAACAGTCCACCTATTGCTGCTCTGCTGCGATAGACCACCACTAGCATACGTTTTTTTCACAAGCATGCACCTGCTCGAGTGAGCGTTCAGGATGTGGTGGTTGGCGTAGTATTGCAGACCCACAGTTTCAGATGAAGCCAAACACAGCCCAGTAACAATAATTTTACACAGATATGCTCACATTGTTTACAACACCACTGTTTACCTTTAAATATAGTGTGAATTTGCTCTCTTACTGACTTTAAGCAATGGTTTCCACCAACATCTGTCCATTAATATATATTAAAATATGAAAAATCAGTTGCAATTATTCATCTACTTCATTTATAGTAGAAGAACTTGTTCCGGCTTGTGTAATATATTTGACATGCGCCGATGTTTGTCACCCACAGACCAGTTTTTGTGGCATCTTGTGTGCGTCACAGCAAACACGCTGAAAAGATGTTTTGATACGCAGAGAAAACACACTGATTCTAAAATTGATCATTCTTGAAGGCAACAAATAATTAGAGCAGTATCTCGCATTTTCCAATATGCCTCAAAGGGAAATTGCATAATTATCACAGCAATCACGGAGTCTTTTTCTCTGCACATCACATCACCACATCAAGGTCAGGTTCAGATTCGGCACCAAACAAAATACAAAAACGGGTTGTAATAGACAGCCAGTGGTGACCTGCTCAGAAGCAGGACTCGTGTAGACCAGGAGGATCATTGCAAACCTTTTACCTGTTTCATTATTTTAGGAAGAAAAAAAGCATTGGACATCAGAACAAGCACATAAACCCATAACTGTTAAACCAGCCGTGTGATAGTTCCCAAGCTAATCTAAAATGACTGCAATCAATGCAATTTCATAATGTAGAGTTCATTATGTATTTATTATATACTGCATAACTGATGGAAGTACTGGTGCTATAATATTTCATGTGCAGTTTGAGTTGATAGTTGCTGAGCTGAGGTAGCTGAGGAAGATATCCTGATGTAGGCCCCTATTTGAGGGTTTGTTGGTTGACTTCATACACGATGCAGACATGCTGCAGAAAGCAACATGCTCGCTGGCGTCACGTGTTGTTGGCTGGTTGGTGAAACTCTGCTTCTTGGCATCATGTCTAAGTCAGCAGGTATTTAACGGGTTCACACCTGGTGACCTGACGCTTGTTTGCACCTCTGGACTGATGCACAAATCCATATTTAAACAATTTTCTTCACTTTGGTAAGAAAGGTCAAAGGTCAAAAATAAAATAAAATAAAATAAAATAAAATAAAAAATAATGGCCAATATCAGTTGTGTTGCTATGTAGTGGCTGTAGATAAGTCAGGTGGAATCTAACGTGCAGTAATGGCCACTTGACAAATCAATGGGCCACAATATTGATATGAAGTTGCCATTCAGGTCAGCAGGCTTGCCGCTGTGGTTTTGCATAAGCTGCTGCAATGCAAGTCTTGCTGCCGAGTATATTGTTTGATGTGGTGAGGATGGCATTCAAGGACCCAGCATATGTGCAAGACTTCAGCAGTCTTTGTAATTCTAGTGAAGCCAGACAAGAATTGATGGACTACAGCACCAAACATCATGTAACATGAATACTGGGTTCCATTAGAAATGGTCACCCAGCTGTTTTGGGTGCTTGCACACAACTATAATCTTGTACATACAGTATCTCTGTACATACACATTTTATATATTATTACTTAATCAGCTGACACTGTTGTTAATTCCAACATTTAAGAATATATCTGCAGTTTATAGCAGTTGTTGTGATGTTTGTATTTATCTAGGCTGTTATTGTTGTGTAGGTGTATGTTGGTGCTGGTTTCCTTCCTGCGTGTTTGTTTCTGGTATTTGCATGTAAACACACTGAAGGCTACTAAGAAGTAGAGTTACTAAGAACCAGATTTGATGCTTTGTATTCGTCTCCATGCTCCGATTATGTTCCATTTGTTTATCACACAAACACAAAATTAGTTGAAAAGTATTTTATTGGCAACTAATAGCAGGAAAGCTCCAAATATGTACATTGTTCTTTTACATAAACACACACTTAAAACAACAAAGTATACTCATAATATATTAAAATATATAAGATATTGCAGATATATAAATTTAATATAAACATTTGTTAACTGTGGTCACTTTGATTAGTCTTGTGATCTCTCAGGCACGTTTTTTCTGCCCCTTCCTTCCTCTCCTGTGGTTTTTCCTCCTTCTGTTCCTTCCTCTTCTTTTGGATCCCTTCTTTGATGTCACGGTTGCTGCTGGTGTCATGTCATCTGTTGATCCTTCTTGTTTCTGTCCCACCTCCAGCGACGACGTTCTATCCTTGTCCACCTTCGCCATGGCTCTTTTTGCCCATTCGCTGTCCGGGTCCGAGCAGAGTTTGTTTCGACGCCTCGTCTCAAGCCTGCAATTGATTGTGAGTCGTTAATGACATGCTGGGAGTACTCAACTTAGAACAAAATCATTTCGTCTCACTTACATCTAGTAAAATCTAGTCATGCAGAGAGTTGGTTGAGATTTTAAATTTTCCGAGCTCAATGCACAGAAAATCGGCATTTAAAAGTGACCACTGCAGCATCATGAAGTGTTAATGCGCACTCAGCTCTTGACATTTTACAATTTTGAACAGGAATGAGGAATTTCAAACTGAATTCACATTTTTATACTCAAATTTGAGCCACTGGGCTTCTCTGAGAAGTCGGAAATTAATCAAGCATAATATGAGACCACAGCATAAGTGACCACTGCAGCATCTCTTTCCAGACAGGGTTTCTGTTACTCAACAATCAACAATTCTTCCTCATTAAAAAGTAGTTGCATATGACAACTGCTGACTGCTAGAGTTGTGAATTATTGGGAATGACAGACACACTTTCTGGAAAGAGGTGTTTTTGTTGACACTGTTAGATTTGCAGTGCTTAATAAATTTACTACATTTAAATTTATTTATATATTTGCTGTAAGTTTACTGCAGGATGACTTACAGAACTGCTTTGATGGGGCAGACGCCTTCAGGCTGGATGGTGTAATTCACAATACGATTAACTGGCACTTTGGTGGTGGACCACTGGAGACAACAGTTCCTCTCAGATCCATGGGCTAAAAAGGTCACAGATAGAAAAAGACAGATTAGGTACCATTCATTTTACCGTGACAAACATTCAGATCTCACTATTCTGCAGTACTCACTTGCATTGGTGAAGGTCACCCATGTGGTGAAACAGAGGAGAGCAGCTAAAACCAGGCTGAGCTGCATCTTTGGAATTACACCTCGGCTTTGTCCTTCAGAGGT